>NW_004444263.1:393666-397595 GCF_000243295.1 Trichechus manatus latirostris
ACGTGAGCGGGGGGGGGGGGGGGAGGGAAGGCGAGGAGGAGCCTTAAAGGAGCCGCGACGCGTTTTCTGGCCATTTTTCCTCGGGAGCGGCACTGGAAATGGCGGTGGCTGGCCGAAGCTGGGGGCCGAGAATTCCTGCCATTCCTCACCTCAGCTCTGCGGGGACCCGAGAGCGAGGCACGCCCAGGTCCAGGTGTGGCTTCTCCACCCCGAGCTGGATTTAGGTAACTAGCAGAGCGTCTGAACCTCCCGGCTCTCGACAGCGGCTGTATTTTCTCGCAGCCCTCGTGAGCGTCTCCCACCTCTGGTTGCTTTGCTCTTTCTAGTTTCTGGATCACCAAATAGAAGGTTCAGCCTCACTTTTCTAACGAGCAAGAAGTGGGTAACAGGGCTGCGCGGAGGACATCTTTATTCTTGACTGGTTCTAACATGCTGCTTCATGTCCCCCGGAGCGGCTTCCCCTTTTAAAAACCTAGGACTAAATGTCTCTTCTGTTTATGCCAGGCGTTGTGGCATGACACACATTACGGATCCAAGAAAGCCCCCAGCAGCCCGAGAGTCATTACTATCTGGTGACACTGCAGTAAGTAATGTTTTTTACTAAACACAAGCAAAGTCCGGCACTCCATGGGTCATATGTAGTCCAACTGTCAGTAGAAGTTACGAATATTATACCAAAACACATAACCTTGGTAGAATTTAGGGTACCATCCCCTTAGGTATCGCATTCTGGCCAAAGTTTGGAAATATCTATGATTTCACACGCATTATTTGCTACAGACAGGTGGTTGGGATATGGGGCACCTGAGGCCAATTCAAGGCCTTCTGGGAACTGTAGTACTCTGGTTAAAAACTATTCCAGAGCTTTCTGGGACTTGTAGTCTTCCCTGCACCCTAGCCCAAACAGTGGTTTTTAATTCCTTCGCTCCCCCCACCCCCACCCCATGGATCCTTCCTCTGGACCAAAAAAAAAAAAAAAAAAAAAACAACAAAAGGTCCAACACAGAATTCTGCTTGCATTGACTACCGTAGCCCATCCCTAGCCCTGATACCAAACTCCTCAAATGGAGGAGCAGTTCATGTGTATCATCACTGCTGCCAAACAACTGCTGCACACTTGTGCTGTGAGATACCCTGCCAGTTGGGGAGGTCACAAGACTGCGAGTCCTTTGCCAGAGGAACCCCCTGCCCCAATGCCTGGGCTCCTTCAGCCATGGGACCTGCATGAATTGTGACCTGTAGGTACTGAGCACACAGCCTCGGAAGGAGAGGCTATCTAGGGTAGGATGCTCATAGAACTGGTGGGGAAAAAAGAGCCACTCATACACACGGTTACCAGAATATAAAGAAAAAACAAGTTGGGTTTTTTTTTTTTTTTTATTTTGTGGAAAATAAAAGCAGAAAAACTAAAACCCCAAACTCCAGAAAAAATCCTAAAAAATATGTTTTTTCTTAAAAAATACTGTATAAGTCTCTACTCCTCTCCCTCCCCAACAGCCCTTCTTGTGTCCTTTCTGCTAAGTGCCCTCCCACCCGCCCCTACTTCCCAATATTTACCCAGGATGCTCACCTTCATGTTCTCTTACCTGGCACCTTACTTTGTTCTTTCTAGAAATCGTACCCCCTTTCCCCAGCATGCAAGAGCTTCCTTTTCTGGGATTCGATAATCTTTTCCCTCTCCACTCCCTCTCCCAAGAATCTATTCTAAACAGGAGCATGTAAGCTGCCCCCTGCCAAATTCCCTCCCAAGTCCCACCCACCCAATCCCTACCTCAAGAAATGTCAGAGCCTCTCCCTGGGCAGCCTTAGCCCAGAATAAAACATTTTCCAGTCTTTCTTCTATTCATTCTACAGGACCTTTCCCCTCCCTTCACATATCCATGCACCGTCTCTTCTGGGACCCCATATTCTCTTGGTCTTCTCAAAGAACCCTCCCTCCATCTGTGTCCTTTCTTCAGCTCTGAAGAAACTGGGTCTTCTCACCAATGAATCTTTGACCCTTCTCTCAGAATGTGTGTCTGCTCAGGTTCCCCAATGTACCTTCCTGCCCCAGATCCCCCACCCCCTTATTCTCCCAGGCCATGGGAGGCACCTTCCCACCCAGCCCAGGGACCCCGGCCTCCTGCCTCGGCACCTGCCCTGCTAGCGGATGAGGACATTGATCTCGGCCACACTGGCCTCCAGCACATTCTCGGCTGTGGTTTTGCCATGCTGCTCCTTGAGGTGTCGCCTGATGGCAGGCTTGTGGGCGAAGCGCACGTCGCAATAGGAGCAACGGTATGGTCGAGCTCCCGAGTGCAGATTGAGGTGGTCGTGCAGTGTGGACTTCTGCGTGAAGCACTTGCCACAGATGCCACATGAGTGTGACTTGACGCCACGGTGCACGTTCATGTGGCGGTTGAGGTTGCTGCTGTGGTTGAACTGCTTGCCGCAGCGCGGGCACATGAAGATGAAATGCTGCGCCCGCATGTGGAAGACCAGCTTCTCCACGCCCTGGAACACTTCTGGGCACTTGGTGCACTTGATGTTCTTCAACGGATTCCCACCTGAGAAGCCCCCAGGCACAGGGCCCCGGCTGCCCCCCGCCCCCAGGCTGCCCCCCGCCCCCCGGGCAGCCATGGCCACTGCTGCTGCCTCCACCAGACCTGAAGTGGCCCCCACGCTTGCCCGGCCCCCAGGGATCAACAGCAGGCCCTCCCCTTCTGCGTCCTCAGACAAGCTGTAGCAGGCCTTCACTACACCCTGTGGAGGGGCCACAGTGCTGGGGGGCACACTGCTCTGGGCCAGTTCCCCAAGATGGCTGCCCACAGAGCCCCCAATGCCCAAACCCCCTCCCAGGCCTCCTGGGGGTTTAAGCCGGTGTGCCACCTCCAGGGCGGACTCCACCTTGACAATGCAGATGTCAGACACATCCTCGTCCTCATCCTCATCCTCCTCCTCGGCCTTCAGCTCCAGATCCTCATCCAGAGGAAACTCCAGCTTCACGGGCCGCAGGAGCGGAGGCGGTAGAGGAGGTGGGGGAGGTGGTTTGGGGGCTGGTTTTGGGGTCCTGGCAGGAGGGAGGAGGGACTTTGTGGTGCTGACCCCGCTCACAAGGCTGGCCTCACTGACCCCATCTTCTTTGAGGCCAATCTTGGGCTCGATGAACTGGCTGAGGGCATTCCGGCATTTCTCCACTACGTGCTCCATCTGCAGGTAGGAGGCGGCCGTCAGATAGTTGACGATGTCCCTGACAGCAAATTCCAGCGCACCCGTGTAGCAGGAGAGAAGCAGGTCGGCCACGATGCGCGCACTGTGCATCAACGAGACCTGCAGCTCAGAGCTGGGGTTCAGCAGGAACTGGTCCCGCAGGAACGGTGAACAGGCGGCCAGGATGACCTTGTGGCCACGGAACTTGAGGCTGTCAGCCACAATGGTCACATCGCAGAACCGCTCTTCTGCGCGGAGCTGGTTCATGTTTCGCAGCGTAGCGGCCTCGTGGCCAGGCAACTGGAAGCGCAGGACTTCCACCCCAGAGGCCATTGTGGCGGGGGTGGGCAACCCTGGTCGGGAAGGAAACCGGTCAGAGACAAAGGTCTCTGGCTCTCTGAAGCCGAGGCTCCAGGCCCCTCGCCCCCATTCTTGCCCAGCCGCTCAGTATCCGATCTCCCCGTCTTCAGGGCTCTTCCTCAGTTTCCCCCGTCCTCAGGGAGGCGCTGTCCCTCAGAGAGGAGGGAGGCGTGGTTCCCAGGGGCGGGACAGCGGCATCCACACACCCTCGCCCGGCAGCCGGAGAGGATGGGGCAAGCCCGCGCCACCACGGGGGAGGGACGGAGGGGCGGGGGGTAGAGGCCTGGGGCTCTGAGGCTGCCTGGGGTGCGGGCGTTTCCTAACCCGCCCCCTTTACTCACCGCCTCATTCCTCCGCCCCCCTTTGCACTTTTGCACGCG
>NW_004444263.1:397910-414982 GCF_000243295.1 Trichechus manatus latirostris
GGGCGGCTCGTGCCGTGTGTCCCAGGCCCCGCGCGCAGCGGCGTTGGCGAGGACTCGGTGAGGAGGAAGAAGGGAGGGAATTAAAGGAGCAGGATTCCCCCCTTCCCGACCCCCCTTTCTTTTCCAGCCGCCCCACGCGGTTAAAGGGGCCGGACGGCCTTGCCTCCCCTTTGGCCGGGATTATTTGTCCGCCAGAGCGGAAATACATTCCACTCCCCCCTCTTTCTTGCCCCCCTCTCCTCTGTGCCTCCGGGCCCCGCGGCTCGTCTGCGCGTGCGTGCCATTGCCGCGCGGAGGCCCGCTCGCTAAGCCCGCCCCCCGCTCCCGACGGCCGGCCTTGCTGGCCACTCCGCGCCAGCGCGCGCCCCGCCCGCCCGGTGCAGACGCGCGCTCCCGCCCTTCTGCACTGTCGGCGGGCCTGGCTGTTGCCGCGTTGGGCTGCCACCTGCTCCCAGAGGTGGTGCGGCCCTGACCCAGCTGTGGGGAACGGGGCCCCGGGTGCAGCCCCTGCCCCTTTTGGGCGCCAAACCACCCCGTGCCTGTCAGCTGCTGGTCGCTCTTTCCATGCCTCCGTCCCCTGTTGAGTGTGTTCCAAGTTCTTCTAACTACACTTCCAGACTTTTCTCACTCTGAAGCTAGTAACCGCCCCACCCCTCCTGGCCCAAAAGATGGCTTCCTTCAAAGCCCAACAATCCAGTGACCTCAGTTTTCTTCCTCTCTAGCTCACTTTAAAATCACACCTGTCCATTCTCAGAATTGATCGTAACTTCTGGCCAAGGCAAACGCCCTTCACTTGTGCTGTAGAGGACCGTGTCCATTTCACTCCTGCTATATAATTAGTCCTAGTAGTAATTCTTTTAATTATATGATTATTTATATTAGTATGATTTTACTGTCTTTAGTCTTTCTACTGCACCCGTCCCTCCCACACTCCCTAGAGTGACAAAGTCAGGGCTCCATGCCATAGGTAAAACATCTCAACTCTGCTCCTCTGCCTTCTCTTTCTCTGTCATGCCCAAACCAAGTTCCATAGCTTCACCACCAGCACTTAATTAGTGCCTTTAAAAGACAATTGGCTCCTTACCCCGTCTTCCTTGCATCCCTCAAACCTACACTCACTTCACCCATCCAAGTCCAAATGAAGATGCCACTGTTTTCTACCAGTTAGTATTTATTACATCCTCCAGGAAACTATTTTCCTTACACATCGATTCCAATGAAGCTGTTTATTAGATAATGTGTTCAATATCAGTCTCGCCATTAGACTGTAAACTTCTTTTTATTTATTTATTTTTAGATTGTAAACTTCTTGATTGCCAGAATTGTGTCATGGGGTTACGTTTTGCAAATAAAAATCATACAATAAATAGCTGACTGTTGAAGTCATTCCTCTTGGGCTCAGCCAGCAGCCACTCACAAAAAGTTTATTTCTGGCTTAAACTGAATCCCCAAACTCAAAGGATGCCCTTTGGGAGTAGGGCTGAGGCAGTGCTTAGGTGGTGCTTGACTCTTTATTTTTCCCTTATAAATTCACTGACTTTTAATGCCCGTGCTTGTTTTTCTCTGTTCTCAAATGCCTCTCCCCTTCTCTCCTTTGTAGTCAGGCACTGTGGATTAGACAGAGTGCACAGGCTGTTGTGTCAGACACACCTAGGCTTAAAGTCATATTCCACTACTCACTAAACGACGGCCCTTGGGCAAGTTGCTTAGTTCTCTGAATCACGCCATCTCTGTCTTTGAGTTGGAAGCTAATGTGAGGTTTAAGTGAGCCTGGCTAAATCAATGATAGCTCCCTTCCTCTTCGACTAATTGGGAGGCAGATTATGAAATTTTTAAAAGAATTTTAACTAAAGAATCTTTCCTATCCCACCTCCTCTTTTCCTCACCACCAAACATCTCAGAAGAATAGTTCACACTCTAGTGAGAGCAGAAATACAAAAAGCTGTCAAGTTAAGCATTTGAAAAGTTTTGGATTCCGTCCCCTCTTTGCTACTTCTCTTTTCTGGAAGTGTGGATGAGACGGGGCCTAATCTTAGCCTATAGTTAAGATGGAGTCCCTGGATGTTGCAACGGTTAATGCGCTTGGCTGTTAACAAAAAGGTTGGAAGTTGGAGTCCACTCAGGTACCTCAGAAGAAAGGCCTGGCAATCTACTTCTGAAAAATCAGCCATTTAAATGTCTATGGAGCACAATTTTACTCTGATACAAATAGGATCGCTATGAGTCAGAGTTGATTCTATGGTAACTTTTTTTTTTTTTAAAATAGTTTAAGACAGGCAGTCTTTGGTGACAGGTGGAGTGGAGAGCCAATGAATCCTACAAGTGTCCCCCAACCCTAGTTGCAGATTTATGTAGAAATAAGCTGTAGGTGCACATGGCTGTCTTTTCCTGTATAGTCTTCTGGTGGGGAGATGTTGTGGGACTGTTTTGTCACATACACACCTATGGAGGGGATCTAGAATCACCTAGACCCTTGTCTCTTGGTTCCCAATTTCTGCCAGTGTGAGAAGAGGGGGCCTTATGTTCCTCCTGGTTTATAATACCAAATGCCTTCAGGTAGTGCCAAGAACAGCTAAGTCAGGATTCTTAGTGGGTTTTAGAAAGAGAATCTGACAAGGGATGCAAGGTACAATTAGGAGACAGGAGGTCTGGGTTCTAGACCAGGTCTGAAGTCATCCAGGTCCCAGAGTTTTCCATTTTGTCTTCAATAAATGAAGGGATTGCCCTCAGAAGTCTTTTCCAGCCCCACAAGTCCATACAAGTTTCTCAGTCTGAAAAGGGGCATGTGTATATTTGTGTATATGTCTAAGGCTAGCTCACGGCTTAGACCTGGATGGATTACTCCGGGATACTATTCTTGGTTACTAATGGTGGTGAGTAGTGGCCTACATAATCCAAAACAGTAGGGAAAGTCAGGTGTTTCTCCAAGACATTCAGAATATTTTTGACAGTGGGTTTACCTTTACAATTCTGCTTAGCCCAGACTGGAATTAAAATAACTATATTCCCCGAGCAGCCAATAGGAAAAGGGGGAAGGAAGTCAGCAGCCTGGACTTTTTAATCCGTAGGATGATAAACCAGTTGCTGGATGGTGCAAATGGTTAAGTGCACGACTACTAGCCGAGAGGTTGGGGGCTTCAAACCCACTCAGAGGTGCCTTGGAAGACAGGCCTGGTGATCTGCTTCTGAAAGGTCACAGCCTTGAAAATCCTATGGAGCAGTTCTACTCTGCACACATGGGGTCACCATAAGTCGACATCAACTAGCTGGCAACTAACAATAGTAAGAGGCTGATAAAACTTGCCTGTATTTCAACAAAACCTCTAACTTCTCCCTCTTTCTCCTTTGCCCCACACTCAACTCTGCCCTCACTGCCGGAAGCCTGATGAAGACTGGAGCCAGTTTTGGTGACATTGGCTGGGGCTCACCACTTGAGAAGTTATATGAAAACCAAGGACCCATGCCATTCCACCCATTTACAAAGCCATCTTCCCCGAACTCTCCATCCACCTCCTGCTCTGTATCCTGCTCCTTGCTGCTGCCTCCTCTCCTTCCTCCTAACTCCCTCTCCTGAGCATTCTGGAACCCCTTCCCAGCCTCAGCCTCCCGGTACACACTCCCCTCCCCCACTACCTTAGAGGGAATTGAGTTCTCCCCAGAACCACCACCTTCCCCCTCTTGAAGTCTTCCTAAGCAGGCTTTTCACGATAGCCAAAAGGTGGAAACAATCTAAACATCCATCAACAGATGAATGGGCAAACAAGATGTGGTACATACATAGAATGAAGTATTACTCAGCCATAAAGAGAGATGAAGTCCCGCTGCGTGCTGCAACATGGATGAACCTTGAAGACATGACGCTGAGTGAAATAACTCAGTCATAAAGGAACTAATCACACACCCTCCTCTACTCTGCCCAGCACCAGGTCAGAGGAAATAGTGGTGGATTCTTCTAGCTCCTTGCCAGTCCCAGACAGAACAGGACTCTTCCACCTCATGCTGAGCACCCTTTCCTCCAAACTGCATGGAGTCCTGTCCTGCCATCCCTGGCCTCTCCTTGTTGCCCTGAACAGCTGACTTCCAGGCCTGTCGTGCCTGGCTCAGGTCATCCGATGTCCATGAAGATGAGACAACCTACACTCTAGCTTTAAAAAAATATTTGTTCAGTTTATTTCCCACCCCCCCCATACAATCATTCGTTTCAAAATTCAAAAAGTATAAAAGGGTGCGTAGTGAAAGGCCTCCCTTCCACCCCCACCCAGTTTCCCTTCCCTTCAGTAACTAATATTATGGGTTTCTTTAAAGCTTTTTACCTCCTTCCAATAACGTTTTTTTTTGTTGTTCCCAACATTTTATCATGAAAAATTTGAACTGTGCACCAGAGCTGAAAGAATATCACCACGAACATCTGTATCCCTACTGCCTAGATTCTACTATTCACATTTTACTTTTTTTTTTATTGTTGTAAAAAAATATTTAGTACAACATTTGCCAATTCAACAGTTTTCACGTGTACAACTGAGTGACACCAGTCACATTAATCATGTTGTGCAACTGTTACCAGTATCTGTTGCCAAACTTCTCATCACCATCCTAAACAATAACTGCTTTTTGCCCTTCCTCTTGCCCCTGATAACCACTAACTTTGTTCTCTATACATTTGCTTACTCTAGATATTTAATATAAGTGGAATCATGCAATATTTGTTCCTTTATGACTGAGTTATTTCACTCAGTATCATGTTTTCAAGGTTCATCCATGTTGTAGCATGCAGTGGGACTTCATTTCTCTTTACAGCTGAGTAATAGTTCATTGCATGTATGTACCACATTTTGTTTACCCATTCATATGTTGATGGATGTTTAGGTTGTTTCCACCTTTTAGCTATTGTGAAAAGTGCTACAACGGACATGGGTGTACATATGTCCTTCCAATAACTTTTATCTTGACTCTATTTCATCTCCTTCCTTCCCAGGATCACACTCTGGTGGTTACCAGCATCTGGAACTTCATCCTCTCTGAAATCTAAAACTCCAGCACACCATCATCTGAATATGGAGACCCTTGCTCTCAGAACTCCCCCTTCCAGAGGTCAGCAGGTATAACTGCTCCACCATCCCAGGGAGAGCTTCAATCCTAGTTTCCTCTTTTCTGCCGGGCCCCCTGCCCCACCTCAATTCCTTCCCTGTCCAGTGTTCAAGATCTCACTCATGATGCATCCATCACTCAGTTGCTCTTTGGCTGGCACCCTTCAGCTGGGCCCTCAGTGTCTCTTTGTGCACCTGGATGAGCCCCCTCTCCCCACTGAGGTGTCTTCCAACCTTCTCCACTCTCCTGAGTCCCCTACCCCACTCCTGATCCCCTCTCCCAGCAGATGACTTTGTCTCATAACTGCTGAGAAAACTGAGACTTGAGTGCGCTCCTTCACATCAACAAGCATCTCTCTCTTTACTCATCCTTATTCTCCTGTCTTAGTTTCAGAGCCTGTGGAAAGCCAATCCGTCCTTCCTTCCTTCACCCCATCCCTAACCTTGCTGCATTTTTTGCCCTCCTGGGCTTCACACGTATCTCTTTACTGATTCTGATCTAAAGTCTATAAACCCAGACAGGTCTTTGCTATGTTAAAAGAAAAAAAAAATCCTTCTCTAGCTGCTGCCGCGTCTTACCTCCCCCTTTCCCAGCACAATCACCATTCATAGTGTTCCCTCGATCACTCCCTGGTCACACTCATCCTGTCTCCAAAAAATTTTATTGTGACTATATTATACACATAGAAGAATGTATAACATGAACATGCACAGTAAAAGATGGATGAAACAAAGACCTGGGTGCCCACCCCCACATTAAGAAATAAATTCCCATCACCTTAGATGGCCCCTGTGTGCTCCATGCTAACTGTATCCTCTCCCTCCCCAAAGGGTAGCCATTATCCTAAATTTCTTATATGTACTTCCTTTGCTTTTCTTTATAGTTTCACTTTGTATATATGTGTGTTGTTGTTGCTATCGAGTTGGCTCCAACTCATGGTGACCTTTTTTGTAACAGAATGAAACATTGCCTTGTCCTGCGCCATCTCCATGATGTTTGATAGGTTCGAGCCCATCGTTGAGGCTCTTGTGTCAATTCATCTCATTGAGGGTTTCTCTCATTTTTGCTGACCCTCTACTTTACCAAACATGATGTCCCTTTCTAGCAATTGGTCTTTCCTGATGTATGCTGTAGGCATTTGTAAATAGTATACTGTTTAGTTTTGCATGCTTCCCTTTCATGTAAATGGAATCATACTCAATGTGTTCTTCTGGAACTTGCTTTTTCATTCAACATTATGTTTTTGTTGGCTTGTGTAGCTGAAATTCATTTATTTTTCTTTCCATTGCATACTTATACCACAATTTCTTTATCCTATTGATAGACAGTTAACTTTGTTAGAAGTTGTGGTTATCATGCACATTGCTGCTGTGAACTTGATTGTACTAACAGATACAGAGTGCAAGTTCCTCCAGGACAGCAGTCTTCACACTAGGGCACATTTGTCCCTGTGGGGCTGTCCAAGGTTAGGTGTCCTGGATAGATTTAAGGGAATCATTTTCCATATCTGATACTCCTATATGACGGGATGCCGAGAGGACCCCTGTGAAGGAGGAGGTACCTCCTTTACCTACCCCTTGCCCCATTCTCCCTCACCCCATAAAGAAGGCCCAAGGGAGTGGTCAGGAGGGTCAAAACATCCAGGGCACCAAAGGGACAGTTCCAAAAATCTGTGCTGGTTCTGAAAAGGTGAGTGACTCAGTGATCGGCATGTTCCCATCATTTTGCAAGTCAGGGCCTTTCTCTTTCTTTCCTTTCAACAAATTGAAAGAGGACTAATTGAGTTGTCAGCTGATTGATATTTTTAGATTTTTTTTTAATTGAGGTGAAATTCAAGTGACATAAATTGAACTGTTTTAAAGTTAGCAATTCAGTGGCATTTAATACATTCATAATGTTGTGCAATCACCACCTCTATCCAGTTCCAAAACATTCTCATCACCCTAAGAAAACCCTATGCAGTAGTTCTACTCTGCACATGGGATCGCCAGAGTCAGAATCAACTTGATGGCAACTGTCTTAGTTATCTAGTGCTGCTATAACAGGAATATCACAACTGAGTCGCTTTAACAAACAGGAATTTATTTTCTCATGGTTTAGGAGGCTAGAAGGCTGAATTCAGGGTGTCAGCTCTAGGGGAAGGCTTTCTTCTCTGTGGGCTCTGGAGGAAGGGCGATCTTCCTGTGGCTTGGCATCTCTCTTCCCTCATCTCTGCTTCTCTCACTTGCTTTTTAATCTCTTTTATATCTCAAAAGTGACTGACTCAAGATACACTCACTCAACAACAGAAAGACAGTAGCATGTTATTTGGGGAAAGGTAACAGATGGCCCCGACAGGCCATCATTTTTCAAAAGGCCTGGCCCTTGGCTTTATGAACTCAGGAACTGGATTTTAAAAATATAGATATGACTGAGCTCCAAGGAGCTGACTCAGGCTAATAAAAGCTCATGAGAGACTAATGTATAAACTGCTTATTGATTAATTTCTGCGGTAGATATAATTTTCAAGATGATTGAATACTTATGTTTCCTGAGCTTTTTCATTCGTTCGAGTTTTTTTTGTTTTTGGCAGTACCTATTGTGTGCCAGACTCTTAATGTCTTTGTTTGTTTGTTTAATCTCAGTTGCTTAATGGTCAAAGGGGTCAACATATATATTTTTAACTTTTTATTATGGAAACTTTCAAACATACGTAACAGTAGGGAGAATAATATACAGGATCCCCATGTTCTCATCACTCAGCTTCAACAATTATCAACAGTTTGCCAGCCTGTTTCATCTGGCCCCTCCACTTCCACTAGAATATTATAAAGCAAATCTCACACATTGTATCCGTTTTTCCATAAATACTGTTGTATGTGGGTCGTTGTTGTTAAGTGCTGTGGAGTCTATTTCGACTCAGAGCGACCCCATGTGACAGATTACAACTGCCCCAGAGTTTTTTCTAGGCTAACTTGGCTGCTTACCAAAAGGCTGGCAGTTTGAATCCACCAACTGTTCCTTGGAAACTCTATGGCGCAGTTCTATTCTGTCCTATAGGGTTGCTATGAGTTGGAATCAACTTGACAATGGGTTTGGGTTTGGTTTTGGTTAATCTTTATGGGAGCAGATTGCCAGGTCTTTCTCCCTTGAAGATGCTGGGTAAGTTTGAACCGCCAGCCTTTCGCTTTGCCATTAGCAGCCGAGAGCGCTTAACCATTGTGCCAACAGGACATCAAAGGGATTTTAAAACAGCATCGCCACAATACCATGATCTCACCTAACAAAATTAACCACAATCCATAATATCATCTGCTCCGTGGTCTGTGTTCAGATGTCCTAGGTCATCTCAGAAAAGTCTTTTTCTGGTTGGCTTATAAGAATCAGGATCCAGGCAGGGGCCACAGATTGCATTTCGTCAATATGACTCTTAAGCCTTTCAGTCAATAACAGTTCTTTCTTCTTTTCACGCCAATTGTTTGTAGAAAAAGCCAGGTTCTTTGTCCTGTTATTCCAAGTACTTTAAAAATGGAAGTAAAATTCTAATATAGAGAATGATAAAACATTTTGTAAATGTGTAATTCAAAAGAGATTTTCATTTAGGAAAAGCCAAAAGAAAAAGAGAAGTATTTAAGAGAAATGAAGTATTTCAGCTTTAACATAAAAATTCATAATGAAATTACATTTAAAAATGAAATTGTGGCAGGGGATTGACTGGAAAAGGCATGAGAGAGCTTTCTGGGGACTAGAAATATTCCATATCTTGATCTTGGTGGTGGTTACTCAGGTGACAGCCTGTGCAGAAAGTCGACTAGCCGTACACAAAAGATTTGCGCACTTTATATGTGTTATACCTCAATGAAATTAAAATAAATAAAAAGGAATGATTACACCCCAAGCTAATGCAAGTTGGCTGTGCAAAGGTGAAATCCAAACCATTTGCCAAGGAGTGAGTCTCAACTTGTGGCAACCCCATGTGTGTCAGAGTAGAACTGTGCTCCGCGAAGTTTTCAACGGTTGATTTTTTGGAAGTAGATTGCCAGGCCTTTCTTCCCAGGTGTCTCTGGGTGAACTTGAACCTCCAACCTTTTGGTTAGCAGCTGAGCACGTTAACTATTTGCGCCACCCAGGGACTCCCAAAGTTGAAGCATCACATAGATTTGATATTGTTGATTTTTTTAAAAAAGTATGACAGTTGTATTATGGTTGTTTAAAAAAAAGTCCTTATCTTGTACAGTTACATACTGCTATGTTTAAAGATGAAATATAATATGATGTTTTGGATTTGTTTAAAAATAATCCTGGAGGAAGCGCGTGGGGTATATAGGGATGTAGCGTCTTAGAGAAGGGCAAGGACAGGCCTGTTTCTTGAATGCTTCCCACCCCCATCCCTTGGTGCCTTGCTTAATTCTCAGGAAATGTTTGTAAAATGGATGGGTGGGGAGAGAAGATTCAATGTCCCAATCCAGAGTCTGAGCCTGCAGGGTGACCTCTGGGGTCTGGGAGCCTGGAAGAGGGTGTGATTAGGCAAGGACTGCGCATAATCTTTTTCTGAGGCTCTAAGGGCAATTTTGGAAACCCTGGTGGTGTAGTGGTTAAGAATTTGGCTGCTAACCAAAAGGTCAGCAGTTCGAATCCACCAGACACTCCTTGGAAACCTTATGGGGTAGTTCTACTCTGTCCTATAGGGTCCCTATGAGTAGGAATCGACTCAACGGTAATGGGTTTGTTTCTTTTTTGATAAGAGCAATTTTAAGGAGTCCCTGGGTGTTACAGTTAAGAGGTTGGCTGCTAACCAAAAGGATGGCGGTTCAAGTCCACCTAGCAGTGTTTGGGAAGAAAGGCCTAGAGATCTGCTTTTGAAAGGTCACAATCATGAAAACCCTATGGAGCGCAGTTCTGATTCAATGGCAATTTTTTTAAATTTCTTTTTTTCTCTTTTTTTATTGTTGTGTTTCAAGTGAAAGTTTACAATTCAAGTCAGTCTCTCATACAAAAATTTATACATACATTGTTATGTGATCCTAGTTGCTCTCCCTATACTGTGACAGCACACTTCTTTCTACCCCGGATTTCCCGTGTCCATTCAACCAGCTCCTGACCCTCTCTGCCTTCTCATCTCACCTCCGGACAGGAGCTGCCCATTTAGTCTCATGTATCTACTTGAGCTAAGAAGCACACTCTTCATGAGTGTCATTTTATGTCCCATAGTCCAGTCTAATCTTTATCTGAAGAGTTGGCCTCGGGAATGGTTTTAGTTTTGGGCTAACAGAGAGTGCGGGGTCCATGTCTTCCAGGGTCCTTCCAGTCTCAGTCAAACCATTAAGTCGAGTCTTTTTACTAGAATTTGAGTTCTGCGCCCCACTTTTCTCCCGCTCCGTCAGGGACTCTCTGTTGTGCTCCCTGTCAGGGTGGTAGTTGGTGGCAGCCGGGCACCATCTAGTTCTGGTCTCAGGCTGATGAAGTCTCTGGTTTATGTGGCCCTTTCCGTCTCTTGGGCTAATACTTTTCTTGTGTCTTTGGTGTTCTTCATTCTCCTTTACTCAGGTGGGTTGGGACCAATTGATGCATCTTAGATGGCCACTCACTAGCTTTTAAGACCCCAGATGCCACTCACCAAAGTAGAATGCAGAACATTTTCTTAATAAACTTTGTTATGCCAGTTGACCTAGAGGCCGCTGAACCATGGTCCCCAGACCTCCTCACCTGCTACTCTGTCCCTCGAAGTGTTTTGTTGTATTCAGGAAACTTCTTAGCTTTGGTTTAGTCCAGTTGTGCTGACTTCCCCTGTAGTATGTGCTGTCCTCCCCTTCAGCTAAGATAATTCTTTTCTGCTACCTAGTTAGTGAATACCCCTCTCCCTCCCTCCCCACCCTTGTAACCATCAAAGAATGTTTTCTTCTGTGTTTAAACCTTTTCTTGAGTTCTTATAATAGTGGTCTTATAGAATGTTTGTCCTTTTGCTACTGACTAAATTCACTTAGCATAAGGTCTTCCAGATACCTCCATGTTATGAGATGCTTCATGGATTCATCGTTGTTCTTTATCATTGTGTAGTTTTCCATTGTATGAATATACCATAATTTGTTTATCCATTCGTCCATTGATGGACCCCTAGGTTGTTTCCATTTTTTTGCAATCGTGAACAGTCAATGGCAATTTTTTTTTAAAGGTAATTTATGTAAAGGCTCCCCAAGGTCACAGCTGGGCAATCAGTTCAAATTAAGTAGGTCAGCAAATGGTGGAATTGGGGATGGCATGCGTACCCAGTGCCATAGCAGCGGCCTGTGTTGGAAGAAGTGGGCGGGGTTTGACCCAATGTAAGTATTTTTATTTAAAAAAAAAAAATGAAAGATTAGAAACTAAGGCTACTTCTGTTGTTGATCTAAAAGATGTTATTTACTTGGGGGTGAGGGTAGTGCTGAGCAGAGGGTTGGTCTTGACCTTACCCATGAAGCTCATTGTTTCAACAAAAACTCCTTCCTCTGGTGAGGTTGAGACAAGCACACACAGAACAAGAAGGCAGTCAGTCCTGTGGGCAGGTCTTGCAGGAATCTGGAGGACTGAGAGCTTCCTGGAGGACCAGGGATTTGAGAAGAACGGATATGGGAGAGGCTATTACAGGAGAGGAAGAGAAGGCTTGGAAAGGCACAGTGCAAGGGGTTGGATGTGGAACTGGGCTTTGTCTCAGTGTCCTACTGCTGCTGTAACACAAATACCACAAGTGAGTGCCTTTAAAGAACAGAAATGTTATTTCCTCATAGTTGTGGAGACAAAAAGTCCAAATCAGGGTCTTGACCACTACAGTGAAATTAGTTCCTTTACGTGGCCGTTTGCCTTGGTTCTTTGGAAAAACAGCTTGAAAGATTTTTTCCCCTAAATTCTGAGGAGTTACCTTTGCCCTGGTTTTCTACCCCAGGGGGCTTGTTACTTTTGTCCAGGCTGATTGACATTTCCCAGGCAAACTGTAAACAACTTGGTTTCTGCTTGGCCCTGGGCTGCAGCCTGCCCTGTGGTTAGTACTCACCTTGCAGGAATTGGTCAATAGACTATGCAAATGAGGTGAGTTGTAGCCCATCCACGCCTACTATGCAAATAAAATGTCTATGGCCTACTGAGAGGGGATTAGTCAGTTTGTGCCCCCTCCCTACTCCAGAGGGCCTGTGCCTTGAAATTGACAAGGAGTTGTGTATATATATGTATATATACAAATATATGTATATATACATACATATATATGTGTGTGTATATAGATATATATATATATTCAGCCCCACAGAGGTAGAGGTAGAGCAGACAGAAAGAAGCAGGAAGAGAAGCAGCAGGTACAAGCAGAAAGAAGAAAGAAGAGAAGAAGCAGAGACAGAAAGAGAGAGGAGGCAAGGAACCTCCTAAAAGAGCTATAATACAGGTCAAGGGCTATAATACTGAAGACAGCGAGAGGCCTGGAAGGGGCTCAGTGGCAGAGCTGGAGGTGGCAGACAGCAGGGCCAAGAGGAGCCTGTTCTCAAGAGGCTGAGAGGAGGCCTGCATGGCGGAGAGGAGATGAGAGAGCTGTCCTGCACTGAAGAAGGAGACTTTGCCTACATGCGTCCTAATCCTGATTCCTGAGTTATAGCCTGTTAATCCTGATGCCAAGTTGTACCCTGCTCTTTAATAAACCACTTAACTGTCTAAGTATGGTTCGTGAATTCTGTGAGACGTTGCAATGAGTTGCTGAACCCAGATGGGGTAGGGAAGAGTGCTGAGGGGAGGGAGAGTGGCTAGTGTCAAAGATGGAGTGGTACAGTAGCTTGGAGAATGTGGAACTCTGGCATATATTTGACCCCCACCTCATAGGAATTGGCTTTGTGCTGATTCTTATACTTGAAGTTATTAGAGCAACCTTGTTGATCTCTTTCTTTTCAGTAGCCTGGGTGTTCCTTGGTTCTTGGCGATCCTCACATGCCATCTGTCTTTCCCCGTATGTGCCTCAGTCTGTGTCCATCTTTATGTAACTCAGAAGTGATTAGGTTTAGGACACAGCCTACACTGATACAGCCTCATTAACATGACAAAGAAAACCTTATTTCTAAACAGGATTATATCCACAGGTATAGGGGTTAGGATTCCAACACATATTTTGGAGGGACACAATTTAATCCACAACAAGCCTTGAGGAAAGTGCAGAAGGCTCAGAACAGCCACTTTAGAGATGTTAGAGAGAGGCACTAAAGCGTAGTGGTTGCGAGTGTAGACTTAGGAGCTAAGCTGCCTGGGTTGGAATCCCAACTCTGCCACTTAGTACCTGTGTCTGTGCAGGGCACTTGACCTTTCTGTGCTTCAGTTTCCTTCTCGTAAAGGAGGTAATGACAGAACCTGTCTCATAGTCTTGTTCTGAGGATTACATGAGCTCTTACCAATAAAAAGCTTAGAGTAGTAGTGTCTAGCACATAGTAGGGCCTGTTAATAGGACATCTTCCCCCAGAAGCAGACTTTGAAATAAGGATTCAAGTGCAAGTAGTGCACTTGGGAGGTGGTTCCAGGAGTCATGGGTAGATGAGTGGGAAAGTGGACCGGGAAGGGAAGGCAGTCAAGAAAGGGGTGTGTTATTACAGTACAGTGAACAGCTTTTATATGACCTTTCCAGCCATGGTCTTGTAATTCTCACAAAACGATTGGCTAGGAGTCTACAAATAAGGTAAGTAAGACTCTTGCTGGGATTGAACAGTGACTAGGCAAATAAGGTGCCTATGGCCTACCAAGGGGTCTGGTCAGTTTTACTATCCTGTTAGGCTTAAAAGAGCTAATCCCACAGAGGCTGAGGGGGACTTCACTACCATCAAGAAGAGCTGGGAGCAGAGCATGTCCTTTGGACCTGGGGTTCCTGTGCTGAGAACCTCCTAGACCTAGGATACAGAGCTGTAAGGCTGGAGATGGCAGTGGCACAGGATGGCAGCAGCATGAGACCAGCAGACGTCTCGAGACTGGCAGATGGCTGCAGTGGGCTCGAAGACCCACAAGTGAGAAAGCTAAGTGCCTTGAGGCAGGAGGCTTGCTGGTGGAGTGGGGCACCTCCGGGCACTCGTTGGCAGAGCTAAAGAGTTGTAACACTTGCCCAAGCAGGGCAGAGTCCAGGCCCAAGTGGTCCTGGTATCAGTAGGCCCAAGCGGGCCTGGTGGCAGAGGTCGAGACGGAGCTTCTGACGGCAGGCATGGCTGAGAAGAAACTGAGAGCTATCTTGGTTGGAAGCTGTGCTGATTGATGAACTGTATCCTGCCTCCTGAGTTGTCCCAAGTTGATCCTAATTCTGGATTATAACCTGTTACTTCCCTAATAACCCCCGTAATTGTGAATATGGTCTGTGAGTTCTGTGTGGCCGTTGCGATGAATTACCAAACCCCGCAGAGAAGTAGAGAGTGCCGTGGGAGGGACAGCTGGTGTCAGAATTGGTAAAAAGTTTGGAGAGTGGAGGTGTGTCTGGCCTTCACCTCATAGGAATCGGCTTTAGGCTGATGTTGCTTATCATCCCCTCTTGTGAAGTTAAAGGACTTCAGAAGTTACCTGATTTAAGTTATCAAGCATGCTACCATTGTGGGTGAGTAGAGATTAAGCCTGCTGAGGAACCCTGGACTGGTGTAGAACGTGCACTTTAGAATTATCCCATGGTACTTATACACCAATTCCACTCATTCATTGGCTGAGGTCTGGTTTCCGGGTATGTTAATTCTCTGGCATTTCCAAAACTCTGGTGGCATAGCAGTTAAGAGCTATAGCTGCTAGCCAAAGGGTCTACAGTTGGAATCCACCAGATGCTCCTTGGAAACTGTATGGAGCAGTTCTACTCTGTCCTACAGGGTCGCTATGAGTTGGAATTGACTTGATGGCAATAGGTTTTTTTTTTTTTTTTTTTTTGGTTTTGTGTACAGGTGGAAGAGGATGCCATAGAAAACTCTCAGGCAAAGAGATAGAGATGCTGCTATTGGAGGTTGTGGCACACCCCAATGATAAGTCCAGAGGGATATGAGTGTGGCAATGCCAGCATCCACTATAATCTTTAAGAGGCTTGTTGAGTAATACTGAATCCCTAGCTAAAATCACACAGTATAGCTGTGAACCAGGCCAGGTCAGCTTAGTTTCCTAAATTAGGGTTTGATATAGGATTGGGACTTGGCACTGCAATTGCCATGGAAGATTCTAGGATGTTAGGAAAATCCATGTTTAAGTGTTCAGACTGGACAAGGAGTAAACTGTGGCCAGACAGAGACTACACTACAGTGGTCCCACCCTATGTTTTCTATCTTGTCATTTTCAGCTGCCGAGGTGCTGAGCTCCCTAGGGGAGCAATGAGGCCTGTTGAAAGGATATCACATCATCATTTCCTTTTTTTAATCTGTGAATAGGGGATGAGGTGCAGAATATGGGGCTATTGATTTCTCCTCTTTGGAACTGGTCCCCTGGGAGCAAATATTAGATACTTTGAATTGATGAGAAGAGATTTGAGCAAGACAGAAGAAGCTGGCAGCAGCTGAGGGTCTGTCATTTTAGGCATTATCTATCTCCTTACTTCCACGTGGAGTGAAGATACGGGTTGCATTTGCCAGGCTTTTTAATGATGCAAGAAATACATAAGCCAAGGTCACCTTCATCAAATGGAGATTTACTGAAAGGCTGCTTGGGAGCATAGAGAGGGAGTGAAAAACCTGGAAGCACAGAGACGGAGAGAGAAACCAGCCCAAGAGCTGCTCAGGTCATGGTCCTTCCACATTGGCCTGGTCCTCAAGAACTAGGACAGTGGACCAACTCCGGTGGCTCACTTTCTCTTTGTTCATCTTGATTTGCCACTATCCAATATGGTGTCTGATGGGCAGAGTTTCTCATCAAAGTTGGTCTCCTGTAGCATATTACTTATTGCCTCCCCAAATCCGTTTTCTTATATAGTATTTGAGTTTTAGCTGTGCACGTGGTAGACAAACTAGAGACCACATGTCTCATCCTCCCACATAATCAAGTTTTTGCCAGTGGAAGGTGAGTGGATGACTTGGGTGGAATTTCCATGTCATTAAAAAAAAAAAAATTGCCATCGAGTTGATTCTGAGTCATAGTGACCCCATGTGTTTACAGAGTAGAACTGCCCTATAGGGTTTTCTTGGAGCCCTGGTGCCTTAGTGGTTAAGTGCTTGTGTGCTAACAGAAAGGTTGGCAGTTAAAACCCACCAGCTGCTCCTCAGGAGAAAGATGTGACAGTCTGCTTCCGTAAAGATTACAGCCTTGGAAACCCTATAAGGCAGTTACACTCTGTCTTATAGGGTTGCTATGAGTTGGAATCTACTTGATGGTAATGAGTTTGGTTTGGCTTTAAAAAAAATCTTTACAGAAGCAGGTAGCCAGGGCTTGTCTTCCACAGAGCTGCTGGGTGAGTTCGAACAGCCAACCTTTATGTTAGTTGTTGTTGTCAGGTGCTGTCAAGTTGGTTCTGACTCATAGTGACATGATGTATAACAGTGTTGCTGGGTGGAAACGCCAGGTTCTGCTCAGTGTGACTCGTCTCAGCCAATAAATGAGAGACCAAGGTGGGAGAGTAGAAAGGTACCTTTATTTCATTGTGCAAGGAAAGGAGACAGTTGGGGCTGCTGCCGCCAAGACTGCTCAGTGAGGGTGAGAGGAAGTTTACTTTTAAGGGATTTACAAGTAGGAAGTTCATACGAGTTACATCAGCAACATTCTTAATCATACTATGCAGGCGCGATGGAGTTTACATATAACTTCATGCATTGCCAGGATTTTGATGTAAAGTTACGGGGCGTGCCAAGCAAAGGAACCGGGATTCTAATGCAAAGCTACTGGGCATACCAAGCAAGCTGCTTGAGGCAGTGGAATTTTCCGCAGCCTGGGGACCTCTGTCTTTTTTTTTTTTTTTTCTCTTTAATTCTTGAATAAATGTAGAAACTCCTGGACATACAGAAAGAAGATACAGGCTGGATGTGACCCACAGGCCACCGTCTGCCAACCCCTGCTTAAGAGAA
>NW_004444263.1:415082-418475 GCF_000243295.1 Trichechus manatus latirostris
TAGTTTTTCATTAAACAGTTAGAACACATATTGTTTTATGACACTGGTTAACAATCCCACAACATGTCAACACTCTCCCTTCTCGACCTTGGGTTCCTTATTACCTGCTTTCCTGTCCCCTCCTGCCTTCTAGTCCTTGTCCCCGGGCTGTTGAGCTCCATTGCTCTCGTTTTGTTTTATGGGGCTGTCTAATCTTTGGCTGAAGGGTGAACCTCAGGAGTGACTTTATTACTGAGCTAAGAGGGTGTCGGGGGGCCATACTCTCAGGGTTTCTCCAGTCTCTGTCAGGCCAGTAAGTCTGGTCTTCTTTTGTGAGTTAGAATTTTGTTCTACATTTTTCTCCAGCTCTGTCCAGGACCCTCTGTTGTGATCCCAGTCAGAGCAGTCAGTTGTGGTAGCTGGGCACCATCTGTTGTGCTTGACTCAGTCTGGTGGAGGCTCTGGTAGTTGTGGTCCATTAGTCCTTTGGACTAATCTTTTCCTTGTATCTTGTTTTCTTCATTCTCCCTTGCTCCCAAAGGGGTGAGACCAGTGGGATATCTTAGATGGGTGCTCATAGGATTTTAAGACCCCAGATGCTACTCACCAAGGTAGAATGCAGAACACTTTCTTTATAAACTATGTTATGCCAGTTGAGCTAGATGTTCCCTGAGACCATGGTGGGGACCTCTGTCTTAACAGAACAAAATGTTGCCCGTCCTATGCCATCCTCACAGTCGTTGCTATGCTTGAGCCCATTGTTGCAGCCACTGTGTCAATCCCTTTGGTTGAGGCTCTTCCTCTCTTTCGCTGACCCTCTACTTTACTGTTTAGACTAGCAGTCTAGTGCAAACTGTTTGTGCCACCCAGGGACCTCTCCACGTGATTACTTGCCCCCTATTTCCTCTCTTATTCCGCTTCTTTGGGACTGGAATACAGACTTGATGGAGACCCAGCTTCAACCATGCAGACAAGGACAATGTGCAGTGGTGTGGTAAAGCCACAAGATGGAAGTGACCTGGGATCTTGATGACACAGGAGAACACCCCTGCCCTGCCAGCCAGCACCACCCATTCCCCACATCATCCCTGTGTGCTTATGCTGAGACTCTTGTGCAAGAGAAAAGTAAATTTCCATCTTAAGTCACTGTATTTGGTGACTCTTTATTACACTGGTTATCTTGTATCCTAATAAACACACTTCCCTGGGTGTTGCTTTTGGCTCCCATGTTGATTTCTGGGTAGGTATATTAGTTAATTAGAGTTTTGGTTCTATAAGAAAGTTCAGAATAACTGTGGCTTAAATGGTCTGAGTTTAAGCAGTCCAGAATAGCTATGAGAGCCCTGAAGGTTTGGGGACCCCAAACCAAAACAAACCCATTGCCACTGAGTTGATTCCAACTTATAGCTACCCTATAGGACAGAGTAGAATTGCTCCATAGAGTTTCCAAGGCTGTAAATCTTTACGGAAGCAGACTGCTACATCTTTCTTCCACGAAGCGGCTGGTGAGTTTGAACCACTGACCTTTAAGTTAGCAGCTGAGTGCTTAGCCACTGCACTACCAGGGCTCCTTTGGTTGGGGCCCTGGGCTTTTAAAAAATTTTTGCTTTGTCATAATCAACCTGTGACTTCCATCTGTGGTCTATGACAGCTGCTTCAGCTTCTGCCATTCTGTCCACGTGACTAGAACCCATCGGAAGGGGAGACAGAATATTGAGGAGCACATCCTTCTCCTTAACAGCACACTCCATGGGCCTAGCAAAAAATTTGGGAGTTTTATTACTTAAGGAAGAAGGAGAAATGGATTCTGCTATACCCTGCTGAGTTGATTTAACTCTACAAATATTGGAAGCAGTTCATGAAAGAAAGAACTGGGTCAAGGCCCTTTCTTTTAACGGCAGCTGTTAGATATGAGCTTGGCAGCTTATCAAGGCACCCAAAATTCAGTGGCTTAAGTATTCAGTCAGGATAGGCTTCATTATGCTCTGGTAACAAACCACCCCTAAATCTTGGTTGCTGTAGTGGTTTGCAAAATATGGCCAGAAATTTCTCCTATTCTGGTGTGCATGCCCCTTACCAATGTGACTTTTCCCCACCTGCAAACCTGGGCTGGCCTTGTGACTTGCTTTGACCAGTAGAATATGTAGAGGTGATGTCATGTGACTGTTGAGCATAGACCTCAAGAGACCTTGCCCCAGGCACCTTGGGTCTCTTAGGATGCTGTGGCTGCCAGGCCATGAGGAGTTGGGGAGGAAAGACTATAAGGAGAGAGAAGTCCAGCTGTCCTGCTGTTCCCACTGAACTCAGCCCCCAGCTACTGCAGCTGCATGGGCAAGCCCAGGTAAGACCAGCAGAAGAATGGCCCAGCCAACTCACAGAATTATGAGAAAGAATAAATCATGTTTTTTTTTTTTAACCCTCTAAGTTTTATATAGGAGTCCCTGGGTGGCACAAACAGTTAAGCACTTCTTGGCTACTTACCAAAAGGAGTCCCTGGGTAGTGCAAACCGTTACGTGCTTGACTACTAACTGAAAGGTTGGTGGTTCAAACCCACTCAGATGCACCTTGTAATCTGCTTCAGACCTGGCAATCTGCTTCCAAAAGATCACAGCCTCTAAAGCCCTATGGAGTGCAGTTCTACTCCGCAACACAAGGGGTTGCCATAAGTTGGAAGTTACTTGATAGCAACTGTCTTTTATTATTATTATTAATGGAAAGGTTGGTGGTTCAAATCCACCCCGAGGTGTCTCGGAAGAAAGACCCGGCGATCTACTTCTGAAAGATCACAGCATTGAAAACCACGTGGAGCACAGTTCTACTCTGACACACATGGGGTCACCATGAGTCAGAATCAACTCCACTGGTAACTGCTTTTTTTCTTTTTTTTAAATTTTGGATAGTAATTTTCTTCCCCTGCAGCAGTACTACCATACTCGATGCCGTCGAGTCGATTCCGACTCATACTGACGCTATAGGACAGAGTAGAACTGCCCCATAGTGTTTCCAAGGAGTGGCTGCTGGATTCGAATAGCCAACCTTTTGGTTAGCAGCCACGCTCTTGAACACCGTGCCACCAGGGCCCCGCAGCAGTAGTAACGCAGTGGATTAAAACAACAAAGGGTTATTTCTGGCTCACATTACAGATCCGCTGTGAGTCAGAAGGGGCTTCTGCTATGGTGTCACTCAGGAATCTAGGGTAACAGAGCAACCCCTATCACAAACATTGTCATACAGAGGGAAAGAGCCTGGTGAAGGCTGCATTGCCTCTTAAAGCTTCCACCTGGAGGTGATTGTCTTAGGCTGGGTTCTCTAGAGAAGCAAAACCAGTAAAGTGTATAAATATATATATATAGAGAGAGATTATATCAAGGAAACAGCTCATGTGATTGTAGAGGCTAGAATGTCCCAAGTCC
>NW_004444263.1:418715-433292 GCF_000243295.1 Trichechus manatus latirostris
CAGATGGGGGCCACACCCCCAAGGAGACTCCCTTTCATCTGATTGGCTACTCACAGTATATTCAATCATGGGAGTGATTACATTAAAACACTGAGAATCATGGCCCAGCCAAGTTGACACACAATCTTTACCATCACAGTGATAACACGTCACTTGTGTGCACATTTCATTGGCTAAAGCAAATGGGTGGGGTAGTTCAATCCTACTATGGGCCTGAAAGGAGACAAAGCCAGAATATTTGTCAAAATCCCCAACTGGCCAAAGCAAATGGGTGGGGAGGCTCAATCCTACTATGGGCCTGAAAGTAGACAAAGCCAGAATATTTGTCAACATCCCCAATGCCCACCACACTTAGGGTCATTCATTTCTCTCTTGTAACAATCTGAGTAAGTGGGGCAGGGCTGGCATGGCATCAACACAGTGTAAGGGTCCCAGGCTCCTACATTTGTTTGCTCTGTCATTTCCTGGATGTTGCCCTCATCTTCATGGCAGAAGCCAGATCACCACCAGCTTTATATTCCAGCCCTTTGGAAGAGCAGGGCATGCTTTTGTATTTTAGGGTCATAGCTTGGAAGTCTGAACATCCGTTCTGCTCTGTAAGAATGGCGTGGCAGCGGTGTCTGACCTCCTCTAACTTCACAAGGAGGAGAGAAAATCACCATCAGCATCAGCCCAACGTTGATTCCTACGAAGCAGAGGTCAGACATACCCCCTCTCTCCAGACTTTTTACCAGTTCTGACACCAGCCTTCCCTCCCACAGCAGTTTCTACTCCTCTGCTGAGTTCGGTAACTCACTGCAATGGCTACACAGAATTCACAGAAAATACTCAGATATGGGGTTTATTAAGGGAAGTAACAGGTTACAATTCAGGATCAGGAGTGACTCAGGATAAAGTCCTTTGATCAGGACAGACTCTTTTCAGCTGTGCCTGCAGGCAGGCCTCTCTCTGGCCCTTGGCCCTTCGACCCCTCACACCTCTTGGGCCAGCCTGGCCTCTGTCCTGCTAGGGCAAGGGTTACAAAGCTTTTTAGCTCCACCAGTAAGTGCCCAGAGGCACCCCACTCTGCCAGCAAGCCTTGGTCCAAAGACACTCAGCTCTTTAGCTCCGTGGTCGGCAAGCCTAGCTTTGTCGACAAGTGCCCGGAGGTGTCCCACTTCCCCAGCAAGTCTCCCGCCTGAAGGCACTCAGCTTTCTTGCTCCATGGGCTGGGAAGCCCACTGCACTGTCTCTTGACAGTCTCCTGGTTCTGCTGCCTCTGTTGCTGCAGTTTCTCTGCCCCTCCTACTTGCTGTCTCTTGCCGTCTCCAGTGTTATAGCTCTCTCTCTCTCTCTCTCTGTCTGCTGGGTCTAGGAGGTTCTCAGTGCAGGGATCCTGGGTCCAAAGGATGTGCTCCACTCCTAGCTCTTCCTTTTTGGTGGTAGTGAGTTCCCCCCATCTGCCTCTAGGATGGCTCATTTTAAGCCTAGCAGGATGGCAAACTGACCAATCCTCTCGTTAGGGTTCCATACACCTTATTTGCATGATCCCCCTCTGAGGGTGCCAAACACCTTATCTGCATTATTAGCAAGCTATCCAATCCCCCTGGTGGGCCACAAGAACCTCATTTGCATAGTCCCAACTCAGCCATTTGGTGGGAGTTACAAGACCATGGTGAGAAAGGCCATATAAAAGTGATCCATTGCACCATGTACTCACATCCCATTGGCCAGAATCAAGTCACCTGGCCAACTTAGCTGGAAGGGAGGCTGGGGAATGTGATCTTCAGCTGAGTTACTGTAGAAGAAAGGATAACAGGTATGAGGGGAGGGTGGCACCAGCAGTTCTGTCACAGTAGCAGCTTGGGGACCCCCAACCCCAGGAGTGTCACCATCTTCAGGACACTCCATCCTGTGTAAGGTGAGCCTCACTTTATGTATATGTGTTTCTAAGAAGTTATTTGTAAATCAGAAAAGTTTTCCTGAACGTAAATGATCACTTCAGAGATGTTGCATCTTCATTTTTGATTGATTTTATTTATTTATACCCTACATTGTTCCAAAAAACATTAAAGTGACTTCCATGGAGTAGGGAGGCTAACACACTAGTCTCAAGTTTCTTTGCTTCTTGTCTTCCATACAGGTGTAGGTTGTAACTTAAAGGCACACCCCAAGCCCCAAAAAACTTTAAAAAAAATTTATTTTTTATTATGGTAAACGTATATGTAGTGAAATACTTGTCTTTTCAACAATCTTCACATGTACAGTTCAGTGACATTAATTGTATTCATCATGTTGTTCAACCAACATCCTTATCCATTCCCAAATTTTCCATCCTAAAATACTTTTGTGAGAAGACTAACAAATCTCAAATTGATTTATTTTGTAAGCTGGGAATTTTATTTACTGGACTTTTGTAACAATGTTCTAAAACAATTTCCAGTCTCCAAAACTAAGTGCTGATTTCATTTTTACCAGTAGATACTCCCTGGGGAAGGGCTTCAGGGAAGAAGAAGATCGTGAATCTTCCTATTTGTCAAGAAACTCTAAGAAAATTAGTCTTAGTCCCTCATGTTCAAGAAGACAGCACTGTCCTCGGCTTTCAGGAAGTAAAATTCACTTGGCAAAACCCAAAAGAAAACAGAAACTGTACTTAAATAAAATGTTTTTCAATGTCTTGGATGGTTTGTGGGTCTGTGTGCTTTAGACTGTTAATGCAAGAGCATGGGTGGGTGTGTGGGGGTGTGTGTGTGTGTGTGTGTGTGTGTGTGTGTGTGTGTGTGTGTGTGTGTGTGTGTGTGTGTGTAGGTTGGGAAGAACACACAAAACCTGTGGTGCAGATCGACTGACTCTGGATATACTGGATTAAGGGGACAGGGCAAAGTCCTAGCCTCCTCAACTCAGTCCCCAACCCCTGATTATTTCCCTAACAAGAGAACTTTTGCCTAGCCACTCCCTAGTTTCTCTTCTGTGGCAGCAAATGAAGTGCCTGCTGAGCTAGCTCTGGTTTTCGGGAAGTCAGATGACCTTTCCCTTCCCAGTGTCTGCCTCTCTCTGCCCCTAGGTGGACACCATGGACCCTCTGGTGGCTCTCCTTTGCCTGCTGCCCCTGTACCCAGGTAGGAGGCAGCGGAGGGGTGGTGTTGGGGTCCCGCAGATGAGGCTGGTGCTACCCAGGTTGAGTTCCCACGTGTGAAATGGACAATCTTTTGCTTTCTTTTTCTCATCTGTGCCTTTCTTCTTTCCCCCATTTCTGTCTCTGTGTCCTCATGCCCACAGGCCTGGCTGCAGTCACTCCCTCCTGCCCTCGGAATGTGAATATCTCTGGAGGCACTTTCACCCTCAGTCACGGCTGGGCCCCTGGGAGCCTCCTCACCTACTCCTGCCCTCTGGGCCGTTACCCATCCCCTGCGTCGCTACTGTGCAAGAGCAACAGACAGTGGCAGGCCCCTGGAGCCACCAGGCTGACAAAGGCGGTCTGCAAATGTGAGGTTCCCCCAGGCCTTGTTCAGGGCGCCCCCACCAGTGGCCACTCCAGAACTTCTATTAAGAAGTTGCTCAGGGTTGGGCTTGACCTGGCTGGAAAGGGTGGGAAGGATGGCGAAGCTGCTTTTGCAGAGCGGTTTTCAAAGTACATGGTCTTTGAGTGGCTCAGATGGTTTTCAATAGGCTGCTAACCTAAAAGTTGGTGGTTCAAATACACCCAGAGGTGCTGCAGAAGAAAGGCCTGGTGATCTGCTTCCATAATGATTACAGCCAAGAAGGCTCTATGGTGCAGTTCTACTCTGCAACACAGGGGGTCTCCATGAGTTAGAATCAACTTGGTGGCAACGGTTTTTTTTTTTTTTTCCTCTCAAAACATTCGGAATTGTCAGTGGTCCATAGCAAGGAATTGGGGGCAGGCTCTGATGGAGATTGTGGGGAAACAAAGTCAGGGAAAATTTTTAAAATACTTAACAATGACTGGGCAATACTGAGCATTCAGAGTGGATGCCAGTGGAGCAGGGTCCTGGAGCCTCCTGTTGTGCCAGGTGTTTCTTCTTCAGTTACCCAGTCACGGGGACACCTGAAGACCCTAGGGGAGGGGCTGGGGAAGCCATGGCCCTCAGGGTGCTGAGGGAGGCTCAACGAGGTTGAACTGGGTAAAATTGTCAATATTTAACCAGTTGTCAAAAATGGCAATTTCATGTGTTTCAACCTGATATTTCAATAGTTTGACAATCAGGTGGCCATTCCCACGTAGCTCTGCTGAACATCACCCACTTGATGCCTAGCCCAATCATTAACCACCCACCTCTGCACTTCGCCTCCAACACACACCCCTCTCTTCCCTCACTCCAGTTGTTCGCTGCCCAGCCCCTGTTTCCTTTGAGAATGGCATGTACACCCCACGCCTGGGATCCCACCCTGTGGGCGGAAACCTCAGCTTTGAGTGTGAGGATGGGTTTACACTGCGGGGCTCGCCTGTGCGATGGTGTCTCCCCAACGGCATGTGGGATGGAGAGACAGCCGTGTGTGACAGCGGCGGTGAGTACCCTGACTAAGGGCTGGGGCCTGGTGTTCCCAGTGTGCCCAGTAATATTCCTGGATTTTGGTAAATGGAGGTCTACAGGTCATACACTCACTTGTCTGCAGTTTGTGATATGCTTCAGGTTCAACACAAAGGCTCCAAACGCTCTGTTCAGCTCTTCTAAATGCCTCAAAGCAAGACCTAGTATCCAGGCCCCAGAGATTATTCACAGACATATTGAGAGAGCCGAGTATTGTGCCTAAGTGCCTTGCCTCTGGAGTCAGGTTTAGGTTCAAAGCCTGACTCTGCCCTTTACTTTGGGAAGGTTATTTAACCTCTATATGCCTCAGTCTTTGCATCTGTAAAATGGGGACAGTAATAGTGCTGACCTCATGGGGTTGCCATGTGGATTAGAGGAGTCAATATCAGTAAGCATCTGGAACAGCCCCTGGACTCTCAGAGGTGCCACATGCACTTTTGTCATTACTATCACTGCCTTTGTCAGTGGTGAGGGCTCTGCTCGACAGAAGTCGGGCTCCCAGTACTCCCCAGAGACACATTTGCTTGTGGACTTTGGGTGCTTCCAGGATCATGGTTCTGAGCATGTAACACAGAAAACACAGAGTCCTCAAGATGGCAGAACTGTACCCTCACCTAGCGGCCCAACTGATTGCTCCCTACTCATGCCCATGACTGTTTCCCAAGTAGCCATCTGTTATAAACATAAATGTAATTTATTTTAAAATTGAGGTATAATCTACCTACAGTAAAGTGTACAAATCTTAAGTTTCAGCTCGATGAATTTTTACATAGGTATCTACCTATGTAATCACCACTAAGGTAGTGAACACTTCCAGTATCCCAGGAGGCTCACTCCTACTCCCACCCAGTAAGTCCCCTCTCCAAAAGTAACCACTCTTCTGACTTCTAACTCCATAGATAAGTTTAAATTATTCTTGAACTTCATATAAATGAAACAATACAGAATGTACTCTTTTGTATCTATCTTCTTCCACTCAGCATTATATCTGTGATATTCATCCATGTTGTCTGTATCAGTACAGTAGTTCTTTTTTATTGCTGTGTAGTATTCCACTATATGAATACACTATAATTTATTCATCCATTCTCCTGTTGATGGGCACTTGGTTTGTTTCCAGTCTGGGGCTATTACAAATAAAGCTCTATGAACATTCTTGTAGGTGTCTTTTGGTGCGTATACGTACTTGATTCTCTTGAGTAAATATCTAGGAGTGGAATTATTTGTCACAGGTTGGCGTATGTTTAGCTTTAGGGTGGCAAATGTTTTCACCAGTTGACACCCAAGCGATATAACGGAGTTCTGGTTGCTCCAAATCCTTGCCAACATTTGGAATTATCCATCTTTTTAGTTTTAGCCATTCTGGTGGGTGTATAGTGATGTCTCATTGTGGCTTTATGAAATGCAAATATTTTTGGCAGAGGTGTAGGGCTCATCGGCTGACATATTTCCTGGGGCTCTGGGACACGGGCTACCCTGGGGTTGGGGCTGAGATTGAGGTGCTTCAACTGGCAACTTAGGCAGCTGAGTTCTAGACTTTTTGCCCTACACTAAGTTTTCTATTTACACCCCTGGGAAGCATAGTTCTAGTGTCTCCCAAGGGGGAAGCCAAAGGAGTCTCAGAGACTCTGAGGGTCTGGAGAAGAGGAAGAGCCTGGAGGGAGATGGTGGTGAGCAGGGCTGAGAGGCCAGAGGAGGCTGGGGTGGCCTGCTCACCTCTGTCTTCTTTTGTTCACTCACAGATGGCCACTGCGCGAACCCGGGTATTTCAGTGGGTGCAGTGAGGACAGGCTCCCGCTTTGGTCTTGGTGACAAAGTCAAATACCGCTGCTCCTCGAACCTGGTGCTGACGGGATCCGCGGAGCGGGAGTGCCAGGACAATGGGGTCTGGAGTGGGACGGAGCCCATCTGCCGCCGTGAGTAGCTGCTCTACCCCTCCTGAGACTCCTGAGCATCCCCGCCACCCCTGCTCCGCTGACCCCTGTGTGGCTCTTCCCACAGAACCCTACTCTTATGATTTCCCTGAAGATGTGGCCCCTGCCCTGGGCTCCTCTTTGTCCCACATACTTGGAGCCACCAATCCCACCCAGAAGAAGACTGGTGAGCACTTCAGGCGGGGGCGGCAGAGTACAGGGGAGGGAAGGAGCTTCCTGGAGGCTGGGGAGCCTCGGGTGGGCTCAGTGGAGGCTGAGCTGACTGGAGGGGAGGCAGGGAGGCCCCGGCCTCCTTGGCGAGAGTGTAGGTAGGAGATGGAGATCTGAAGCCTTACCTTCTACATCTCTCCCAGAAAATGTGGGCCGTAAAATCCAAATCCAGCGCTCTGGTCACCTGAACCTCTACCTGCTCCTGGATGCCTCTCAGAGTGTGACAGAAGACAACTTCCACACCTTCAAGGCTTGCGCTACCCTCATGGTGGACAGGGTCAGGAATTAGGAGCCTGCATGCAGGGAGGCCTTCCCGCGTTCACTATTTCTCTTTGCTTCCTTCTCTTCCTGCATACCTACCCAGCCCACCTTCTCTAAGAAATCTTTCCAGATTATTCTCATATCATGTAGGAATCATAGATATAAGTTATATAATTATATTTTTCATTCTGCATGCACTGTCAGGGCACCTGCTATGTGTCAGCCACTTCACTGGGTGCTGGGGGCAAATCCCTTGGGTGGCACAAAGAGTTGATGTGCTTGACCGAAAAGTTGGTGGTTCCAACCCACCCAGATGTGCTTTGGAAGAAAGGCCTGACGATCTACTTCTGAAAGGTTGCAGCCATGAAAACCGTATGGAACACAGTTCTACTCTGACATACATGGGGTTGCCATGAGTTGGAATTGGCTTGACAGCAACTTGTTGGTTGGTTTGGGTGCTGGGGAAAACCAAAGATGAACAAGGCCGAGGTCTTACTTTCCACGAATTCATTGTCTAGACCAGTGGTCTCCACAAAGGGGGACACAAGATAATCCACTGGAGTGTTGCAGAAAGAATAGTGATATCTCTATTTAAAGATTTTTATCTCTTCCTTTAAAAATTTTGACATGTCCTGTATGTTTTAACATGCCTACATTTGAATGCTGTTGTTAGGTGCCATTGAGTCGGTTCTGACTCATAGCGATGCTATGTACAACAGAACGAAACACTGTCCGATCCTGTGCCATCCTCATGATCATTGTTATGCTTCAGCCTATTGTTGCAGCAACAGTGGCTGCAACAATATTTGAATAGTGACCCACTTGATCATTTATACATACATATACCTCTATTGAGATATGCTCAAAATGGTTTTATCAATGGGATGCACAAACAGAAGAGTTCGGAGTCCACTGGTTTAGATTCCTCACCGGCACTTTGCTTTGTAATTATGCTTTTTTTGATAATTTATGTAGGTATATGTTTTTCGTTCCAGCTATATTTTAGCGGTACCACATAAGATAGGCCTGGTAATCTGCTTCTGTATAGTCAATAAAACCCTACTGAGCAGTTCTACTGTATAACACATGGGGTTGCCATGAGTCATAACCGATTTGACGGAAATTAACAACAATGTTTTAGTAAAGGTAGTGTTTGTGCTCCTTAGAGTCTCTCTTAGGACTTAGAGTCAAGTAACTCACTAGGCTGTGAGGCTGCAAAATGCAACAATCAGAGACATGGCCTCAGAGGTGCAGTGGCAGGGTTCAAATCCTACCTCCACCTCTTACAAGTGGTGTGATCTGCGGCAGGGTAACTAGCTCCAGTTTCCTCATCTATACAATAGGGACCATCATACCATCCTCACAGAGTGGATGTGAGGTTAAATGAGGAGCGAGCCTGTCAAGAGAGTACATGCTCATGTTCATGTCTGGGCTTCTTTTAAGCGTCCGTTGTTAGTAAGTGCCTACCCATGGATCATACCTCTGTCAGTCTCAGTCCAGGTTCTCTACCTCCTTTCCTGCCCTTTACTTGCTCTCTTACCATTTCTCCTTTGGTTTTAAGGCCCCTCACACTGCCTCTTGCTTTCCTTTCACAGCTCTTCAGCTTTGAGATCAAGGTAAGAGTCGCCATTATCACCTTTGCCTCAAAGCCCAAAGTCATCATGTCTGTCTTGCACGAAAACTCCCAGGATGTAACTGAAGTGATCAGCAGTCTGGAAAACGCCAACTATAAAGGTATGAGTGTCATCAAATGAGGTGATAGGAGAGGAGGAGATGACCCCTGTGCCTACAGACAGATTCTCAATGGCATTCAAGTCCCTGCGCTCTGGGGCTTTGGTTCCTCAAGGGGGATTGGCTTCCAAATCCAGGGTCTTGGTGGAGAAGTCCCGAATTCCACCAACTCATGGCTTACTTTGAAGTGTTACAAGTCCAAATGCATCATACAGGTCTTTAGCTCCTTCTTGATGCCAGAACCACATGGTCCTGAGTGTCCTAAGTAGTAGGTCTGGTTTTCATGGCTCAACATGTAATCTCCCCAGGTCATTACCCACGTGCGCAGTGTGTAAAACTACCTGAGTGGTAGGTAGTGAACAGCTAAAAAAAAATCCAAGTTCTTTGGATCTTGGGATTTTAGAGTGGTGTTATTGGGGGCTGGGAGGGTCATGCAATGAGCATTTCTAAGGTGGAAAGACTTAATCTTTGAACAGGCAATAATGCTAAATCTCTACCTGTGTGGCAAAGGTCTGAGTTTATCAAAGCAGACAATAAAAACATTTTCAAAGGTTGGGGGATAGAGTGAGTCCCTTCCCTGGGGTGATAGGTGAGAAGTTTCTAAAACAGTCCTTCTTGGCATATTCCAGATCATGAAAACGGAACTGGGACCAACACCTACGAGGCCCTGAATAGTGTCTATATCATGATGAATAACCAAATGCAACGCTTTGCTATGAACACAGCAGCCTGGCAGGAGATCCGACATACCGTCATTCTTTTGACAGATGGTGAGTATTGTCTCTGACAGTGAGTTTAGCATAGTGAGAGGAGCACCAGTGTGGGGCAGAAGACCTGAATTCTGATTCTTCCTCTGCCACTTTGGGCCTCAGTTTCTTATAAGATAGAAATAATGTTGATGATGACAACAATGATGACAATGACAATGATGATAGCTGCCCTCCTTTCCTTGCACAATTTTTTGAAGTGCAATTTAAGCAGTTAATGTAAATGTGCTGGGAGGTAACCTAGAGACAGACGGGGAGACATGGCTGGAGAACAGTGATGTTGAGGTGCGTGGACGGAAGGAGCAGTCTGGGTAGTCGATCTGGGTTCTGTCATTTTGTCATTCATCTCTTGATTTGTACAAGTTACTCTCCTAGACTCAGTTTTCTCTTCTATAAAATAAGAATAACCAAACTTCCTAGGTTTATCATGAAAATTAAATGAGATAAAATATATGAAGCTCCTGACCCAATGCTTGGAATGTAGAAAATTTCAGTAAATGGTATATTTTAAAATTAACATAAGAAGTGTGTTTTGGGCTCCAAGATGGATGCTTCCTCATTCTTCCAGGGCTCTGGGGAATCTTGACATCCACCCAGGTGAATGATTTCCTTGCCTTCCCATTCTAGGAAAGTCCAACATGGGAGGCTCTCCCAAGCCAGCTGTTGACAATATCAAAGAAATCCTGAACATCAACCAGAAGAGGAATGACTATCTGGGTGAGCCTCCACCTCTTGCCCCATTTGTACTTCCCCTGCGGGGGGTCTAGGTCCTCAGCCAGGGGTTCCAGCACCTTGGCTCTAGTACAGAGCTAGACCGTTTTATTTCTAGTGAGACCACAGGCTGTGTCATCTGTATTGAGGCAGCCAAGTGTCACACTGAAGCCTGTGAAGTCTAGAGTCAAACTGCCCAGGGTTTCAACCTTGGCTTCATCTTTGATTGGTTGTGGCCGTGGACAGTTTCTACATCTGTAAGAGGATCACAGCACTAAGACTTACTTCACAGGCTGATAGGGGAAAATGCTCAGAAAAACACTGCCTGGCACAGAGAAACACTCAGTATATTTTAGCAGCCACTGCTGCCATCATCACCATCATCTCATGTTCCAGGAATTGCCTAGGAAAAAGGGTCCTAGATTCCTTGCAGGGTCTGTCCCTGAAATTTCCCCGTTTTAGCAGCAGGGATGACTGAGGCTTTGGCAGTTGCAGCCTCTAAAGGAACAATTACTCAGGTTCAAACTAAACACAGGTGCCCTAGTGGCAAAGTGGTAAAGACCTCGGCTGCTAACCAAAAGGTCAGTAGTTCAAATCCGCTAGCTGCTCCTTGGAAACCCTATAGGGCAGTTCTACTCTGTTCTCTAGGATTGCTCGCTGTGAGTTATAATGGACTCGACAGCACCCAACAACAACAAACTAAAGACAAATTGCACTGACCTCTGACCAGAAAAGAATCTTAGAGAGAGAGAGACTTTCCAAATGGAGAGGGCACCTAATCTGAGTTCCAAGTTTCACCTTCCCCTTGGGTCCTCTCTTTTTCTTTTTACTAATCACAAAGCACGTTTACACTGGCCTATCCCATTTTGCACCTTTGGTCCAAGGACGAAAAATTCAACTCCTACTCCCTCCTCTTTTGTATCACTGGGCAGGGTTAAATTCTCAAAAGGACTTTATTAAAAGTCAGCAGGATTGCAATGAAAGAAATGTATTAAAAACAAATAAACAGCATGAACCAATAACCTAACTTTACAACTTGAGGAATTGGAAAAAGAAGAGCAAAGCAACCAGAAGGAAGGCAATCACAAAGATCAGAGCAGAGATAAATGAAACAGAGAATAGAGAAACAATAGAATCAACGAAACTAGAGATTTGGTTTTTGAAAAGATTAATAAAATAGAAAGAACTTTAGCTGGACTAACAAAGAAAAAAGACAGAAGGTGCTAATATGTAAAATCAGAAATGAACATGGGGACATTATAATCTACCCTACAGAAATAAAAAGGATCATAAGAGAATACTATGAACAATTGTATGACAACAAATTAGATAATCTAGATGAAATGGACAAATACCTAGAAACACATAAACTTCTTACATTGAGTCAACAAATAGAAGATCTCAATAGACCTATAACAAGTGAAGAGATTGAATCAGTAATAAAAAACCTCCCAACAAGTAAAAGTCCTTGACCAGATGGCTTCACTAGGGAATTCTACCAAGCATTTATAGAAGAAATGACCCCAATCCTTCTTTAACTTTTCCAAAAAAATAGAAGAGGAGACAACTCTTCCCTCCTCTTCTGAGGCTAGCATTACCCTGATGCCAAAGCCAGACAAAGGCACCACAAGAAAACTACAGACCAATATCCTTTATGAATATAGATGCAGAAATCCTTAACAAAATACTAGCAAACTGGGTCCAAAAGCACATTAAGAGGATTATACACCACAATCAGGTGAAATTTATCTCAGGAATACAAGAGTGGTTCAACACTAGAAAGTCAATCAATATAATGTACCACATTAATAGAATAAAGGAAAAGAACCACATGATCATCTCAATTGATACAGAGAAAGCATTTGACAAAATCCAACACCCTTTCATGATAAAAACACTCAATAAGCTAGGAATGTAAGGGAAATTTCTCAAAAATAATAAAGAGCACTTATGAAAAACCTGCATTTAACATCATACTCAATGGAAAAAGACTGAGAGCTTTCCCTTTAAGATCAGGAACAAGACAAATATGCCCCCGCTTACCACTGCTATTCAATATTGTACTGGAAATTCTAGCCAGAGCAACTAGACAAGAAAAAGAAGTAAAAGGTATCCAAATGAGGAAGGAAGAACTAAAACTATCCTTTTTTGCTCATGACATGATCCAATACACATATAGAAGACCCCAAAAAAAAATCCACAAGAAATCTACTAGAGGTAATAAATGAATGCAGCGAAGTGACAGGATACAAGGTCAACACACAAAAGTCAGTCATGTTTTTATATACCAACTATGAGCATGTTGAAAAGAAAATTAAGGAAACAATTTCATTTACAATAGCATCTAAAAGTATATAATAAACCAAAAAAACCAAACCCATTGCCGTCGAGTTGATTCCAGCTCATAGCGACCCTGTAGGACAGAGTAGAACTGCTCCATAGGGTTTCCCAGGAGTGGCTGGTGGATTCAGACTGCTGACCTTTTGATTAACAGCCAAGCTCTTAACCATTACAGCACCAGGGCTCCTAAAGAATGTAATACCTTGGAATAAATTTAACCAAGGAAGTGAAATAGTTTTTACACTGAAAACTATAAAACATTACTGAAAGAAATTAAAGAAGACCTAAATAAATGGAAAGATATTACATGCTCACAGATCAGAAGATTTAATATTGCTAAGATGTCAGTACTACCTAAAGCAATCTGCAGATTCAGTGCAATCCCCACCAAAATTCCAACAGCCTTCTTTGCAGAAATGGTAAACTCAATCCTCAAATTTATATGGAACAGCAAGGGACCCCAAATAGCCAAAGAAATTTTTTAAGATCATATTTTATTGTGTTTTCAGTGAAAGTTTACACAGCAAATTAAGTTCCCATTTGACAAGCCAAAGCAATTTTGGAAAAGAAGAACAAAGTAGGACTACTCACACTTACTGAACTCAAAACATATTATAAAGCTACGGTAATCAAAACAGTCTGGTACTGGTCTAATGATAGACATATATAGACCAATGGAATAGAATCGAGAGTCTAGAAATAAACCTGCACATCTATGGTCAATAGATTTTGCTAAGTCTCTTCAATGGAGAAAGAATAGTCTCTTTAATAAATGGTGCTGGGACAACTAGATTTTCATAAGTGAAAGAATGAACCTGGGCCCATACCTCACAGCATGTACAAAAACTAACTCAAAATGGATCAAAGACCTAAATGTAAGAACTGAAACCATAAAACTCTTAGAAGAAACATTGGGATAATTCTTCAGGACCTAGTTTTTAACAATGGGTTCTAGGATATGACACTGAAAGCATGAGCAACAAAAGACAAAATAGATAAATGGGACCTCATCAAAATTTAAAAATTTTGTTCCTCAGAGGACTTTATCAAGAAAGAGAAGAAACAACCTACAGATCAGGAGAAAATTTTTGGAAACCATATATTGAATAAGAGTTTAAATTCCAGAATACATAAAGAACTCTCACAACTTAGCAACAAAAAGACAAACAACTCAATCAAAAAATGGGCAAAGGACTTGAACAAACATTTCACCAAAGAATACAAATGGCCAAGAGGGACCTGAAAAGATGTTCAACGTCATTGGTCATTAAACCAAACCAAACCTGTTGCCATGGAGTCCATTCCAACTCATAGAGACCCTATAGGACAGAGTAGAACTGCCCCATAGGGTTTCCAAGGAGTGCCTGGTGGATTTGAACTGCCAACCTTTTGGTTAGCAGCCAAATTCTTAACTCTTTCACCACCAGGGCTCTTGTTAATCATTAGGGAGATGCAAATCAAAACCACAATGAAATATCAGTTTACACCCACACCAGCCACTCCTTGGAAACGCTATGGGGCAGTTCTACTCTGTCCTAAAGGGTCACTATGAGTCGGAACTGACTCGACGGCACGTAACAATAACAACAACAGGATGGCTATAACTAAAAAAACCAAACAAACAGAAAAACAACAGGTATTGGCTACGATTTGGAGAAACAGGAACCCTCATCCATTGCTGGTGGGAATGAAAAATGGTACAGCTGCTGTGGAAAACAATTTGGTGGTTCCTCAAAAAGTTAAACATAGAATTAGCGTATGATCCAGCAATTCCACTCCTAAGTATATATGCAAAAGAACTGAAAGCAGAAACACAGATACTTGTACACCAATGTTTATTGCAGCACTGTACAAAATAGCAGAAAGGTGGAAACAACCTAAATGTCTATCAAAGGATGAACCGATAAACAAAATGTGACACATACATGCAATGGAATATTGTTGTTGTTGTTGCTAGGTGCTGTTGAGTCAGTTCCAACTCATAGCGACCCTGCACACAACAGAACGAAATAATGTCTGGTCTTCCACCATCCTCACAATCGTTGTTATGCTTAAACTCATTGTTGCAGCCACTGTGTCAATCCATCTCGTGGA
>NW_004444263.1:433578-523082 GCF_000243295.1 Trichechus manatus latirostris
AGGTGTAATCCATACTGAAGGCTGTGGTCTTTGATCTTCATCAGTAAGTGCTTTAAGTCCTCTTCACTTTCAGCAAGCAAGGAATTACTAATCCATAAAGAGAAATGAAATCCTGATACATGCCATAACATGGATGAACCTTGAAAACATCATGCTAGTATAGTAAGTCAATTGCAAAAGGATAGATATTATATAATTCTACTTATATGTAGTATGTAGACTATGCAAGTGTATAGAGTCGAAAGTTTATTAGTGGTTACCAGGGGAAGGAGGGAGTAAGGGGGAAGGGAAGACTCAATGCTTACGGGACACTGAGTTTCTGTTAAGGGTGATGGAAAAATTTGGGAACGGATAGGGTAATCGTTGAACAACATGATGAACATAATGTCACTAAACTATACACATGAAGATTGTTGAAATGGCAAATGTCGTGTTACATATATATTTACCACAATTAAAACACATACCCATAAAAAACTGCCTTGCCGTTGAGCTGATTCCGACTCATAGTAGAGTAGAACTGCCCCAGAGGGTTTCCAAGGAGCGGCTGGTGGATTCGAACTGCTGACCTTTTGACCTCCATCAAGTGGGAAACTGAAGGGAAATAGTGAAAAAACAAACAAACAAAAAACCCAGGGCATGATAATCATTTAGCTGTTACTGCAACTGCTTCTGTCCCTGGCTCCTGCTGAATCGCTTCCTGGCTGAAGACTTCCCTCACAGTTCATCTGAGCACCTCGTTCCTTACACACAACACAGGCCCTCTGGGAGCAAAAATGGACCATGAGGAGGTACAAAGGGTGGGAAAAAAATGGACTCTGGGGGCCTCTTGAGGGCGGTTCTGACAGTATGTACCCATGCTTGGAGGCCTGGCATGGATGGTGGTGTGGGTCCAAGTTCTCCAGTGGGAAGAGATGTCTTTAGGCCCCTCTTCCAGACTGTACATTTTACAGAGGAAGACCAGGTCTGAAGTTTTGTCATCATGCTATGTTCATGAGTTCTTTTCATCCCTTCAGTCAGTTAAAAATACTTACCGAGAGCCTCTCCTGGGCTAAGCACCAGGATACAGCTGTGAACAAAACAAATGAAAATGCCTGCCCCATGGAGGCCATGCACTTGACACCTGAGGGAATCTTATAGCACATTAGATAATATATGTACTAAGGTATAAAATAAAGCGGGGTGAGGGATGGAAGCATCTAGGCCATTGCAGTTTTAGACTTAAAAAGGTAAGATAATATGTAAACAGCCAAAATGTCCATCAACAGATAACAAAATGGATAAACAAAGTGTAGTATATACATACAATGAAATATTATGCAGCTGTAAAGAGAAATGAAGTTCTGATGCATGCCACAACATGGATGAACCTTGAAAATATGCTGAGCGAAATAAGTCAGTTGCAAAAGGACAAACATTGTATGATCTCAGTTATATGAAATAAGCAAATATAGAGAAACCAAAGATTAGTGGTCACCAAGGGTGGGAGGGAGGGGGGAAGGGGGAGTTTTTGCTTAGGGGGCATTGAGTTTATGTTAATGGTGGTGGAATGATCTGGAAAAGGATAGTGAGAAGGGTTGCACAATTTGAAGAATGTAATCAATGTCGGTGATGTAGAAATTGTTAAATCGGAGAATGTTTTGCAGTGTATGTTTTCATCACACAAAGTAAAAGAAAACAAAGTGGTAAGAGAGCGGGCCATGTAGAATCTGGGGGAAGAGTGAACCAGGCAGAAGCTCAACTGGTGCAAAAGACCTAAGCTGTGGATGTGCTTGTGAACCTGAAGAGCCTGAAGGGGGCTATTTGGCTGGAAAAGAGTGAAGGGTGGGGAATGGTAGGAAATGAGGTCAGATAGATAGCAGGTCAAAGGGATGTCCAGCTCATACAGAGCTTTGTAGGACATACCAAACAAAAACCAAACCCATTGCTGTCAAGTAGATTCCAACTCATAGCGACCCTATAAGACAGAGTAGATCTGCCCCATAGGGTTTCCAAGAAGAGGCTTGTGGATTCAAACTGCTGACCTTTTGGTTAGCAGCCGAGCTCTTAAGCATTGCGCTACCAAGGCTCCTTGTAGGACATTAAAGAAAAAAAGAAAAAACCGTTGCCATTGAGTTGATTCCGACTCATAGTGACCCTATAGGACAGAGTAGAACTGCCCCATAGGGTTTCCAAGGAACAGCTGGTGGATTCAAACTGCCGACCTTCTGGTTAGCAGCTGTAGCTCTTAACCATTGCGCCACCAGAGTTCCATAGTGGGTTCCAAATCACAGCACCCGTCTCATAGGTAGCCCCTCAGTCACAGGACTCTGTGCTTCCCCTCCTCCCTACCAGACATCTACGCCATTGGGGTGGGCAAGATGGACGTGGACTGGAAAGAACTGAATGAGCTGGGGTCCAAGAAGGACGGGGAGCGGCATGCATTCATCCTGCAGGACACAAAGGCTCTGCACCAGGTCTTTGAGCACATGCTGGGTGAGTGAGCTCCACCCTCTCAGAGCGGGCTGGGCAGGGAGCAGCCAGCTGGGGGCCCGGGTTGGGAACCTGGCCACAGGACCCCTCACCTGCTTCCTCCTCTATCTGCTCTTCACACTGACAGATGTCTCCCAGCTCACAGACACCATCTGTGGAGTGGGGAACATGTCAGCCAATGCTTCAGACCAGGAGAGGACACCCTGGCACGTCACCATTAAGGTACCAGGAAGGAGGGGTGGGGCTGGGATCCCGGAGGTGAAGGTGGCCACAGACCAGGCACACAGCAGGCCCTGAAGACCACCTGTTCCCCTGCAGCCTAAGAGCCAGGAGAACTGCCGGGGGGCCCTCATCTCTGACCAGTGGGTCCTGACAGCTGCTCACTGCTTCCGCAACGCTGAGGGACGCTCCCTGTGGAGAGTCATCGTGGGTAGGGCTCCGACCCCGTAGCCTGAGGTTCCCCAGCCCCTGCCCTTCAGGAGCCCAGGTCTAGCCTGATCCGCCATGTTTTTCCCAGGGGACCCCAACTCCCCATGGGGCAAAGAATTCCGTATTGAGGAGGTAGTGATCAACCCGGGGTTCGATGTCTTTGCCAAGAAGAACCAGGGGATCCCAGAGTTCTACGGCAATGACATTGCCCTGCTGAAGCTGGCCGAGAAAGTGAAGATGTCCACCCATGCCAGGTTCCAGGAGGCTTGGGTGGGAGGGTGCCCTGCGGGGGAGAGTCCTCTGGGGATACCAAGAGGAGGGGACACTGAGGACAGCCTATGAGACCCTTAACCCTCTCCCCAGGCCTATCTGCCTTCCCTGCACAGTGGAGGCCAATCTGGCTCTTCGGAGGCCTCAAAACAGCACCTGCCGGGACCACGGTGAGTGGCGTGCAGAGCTGGGCCAGGGCATGAGGGATAACCTGGGCTGGGGCTGGAGTGCCCTGGCAGGAGTCTAGATTCTGGTAAGGGCACCAGCACCAACACTCCCTTTCCTTGGCTGCAGAGAACAAACTTCTGGACAAATCGAGCGTTCCTGCGCATTTTGTCGCCTTGAATGGGAGCAAACTGAATGTTAACCTCAAGACTGGGATAGAGGTGAGGGTCTCAGGTCCAGGGTGCTGTGGGTGTGAGGTCCCTCCCGTGGAAGCTCCTGAGACATCTCTCCTCCTCCCCAGCTCTGGCTGCCATCTCCATCTGATCCTGGGTCACCCTCCTCTGAGGCCTAGCTTGCCTGCCAGGTGTCCCCGGGTCTGCTTATTCCATCCCTCTCTCCTGCTCTACCCTCTTGCAGTGGGCAAGCTGTATCCAGGCTGTCTCCCAAGACAAAACCACGTTCCCCAACCTGACAGATGTCAGAGAGGTGGTGACAGACCAGTTCTTGTGCAGTGGGACCCAGAATGATGACAACTCCTGCAAAGGTGAGTCCCTTCCCTCCCTCCACGCCTGTGTCCCAACAGTGCCCGTGTGGCCAAAGTTCGTGCCAGGATGCCTCTGCACTGCCCTGATGATGGTGGGGCTGGGCGAGAGTCAGGGGTAACACTGTCTCATCTCCCTCCTCTCTGGCAGGAGAATCTGGGGGAGCAGTTTTCCTTGAGCGGAAATTCAGGTTTTTTCAGGTAAGAGAGAAAGGGGAAGAGCCGGAGGGATGGGGTTACAGGATCTTGGTCTTGGTGGCGGAGGGGGGAGGCCTCTGAGAGAAGCCAGGAGATTGGAGCTGGGGTTGGGCAGCTGCTCACCCCGTTCTTTGCCTTCCTCCAGGTGGGCCTGGTGAGCTGGGGTCTCTACAACCCCTGTGTTAACTCCGACAAAAACTTCCGCAAAAAGGCCCCCAGGAATAGGGTGCCGCCACCAAGGGACTTCCACATCAGTCTCTTCCAACTGCAGCCGTGGCTGAGGCAGCATCTGCAGGGGGTCCTGCAATTCCTACCCCTCTAATCATGGCCACTAACTCCTTTGCCCTCCTGCAAGGATATGCCATCCCTCTCAACTCCTACCCCTGAACTTCCACCCCAGACCCTGTGACCCGGCCTCACACTTAGGTCTGCATCCAGCCTCCTGGATCCCAGCTGGCAGAGCAGCTGAGTTGGGGAATTCCCAGTGTTCCCCTCCTGGCATGCATGAAAATTCCTCCCTCCCATGTAATGTGCTCGCTTCTCCTTTCACTTTCACATGGAATTTCCCAGTTATGAAATTAATAAAAGTCAATGATTTCCACATCCACCTGTCCTCTGCCTGGGAGCCAGGCAGGCTTGGGTGAGGGGGATGGACAGGGAGGCCAGGATAATTCCAGGAACTTTGGGAAGGCAGGTCAGAGATCCTACAGGACAAACAGCCCCTGGACTCTGCCCTGTCCACACAGTCCACAGGGGAGCGAGCTGGGGGTGGTGGTGCTTATTTCTGGTCCCTCAAAGGGCGGTCTGGGTTTGTTGGAGAGGAGTAGGGGGTGAAGGAGGCGTTGATGGGTGAGCTCTGGAGCTTGGGCAGCAAAGGGTGGGGTTTATGCAGTTTTTATTTTCTTGGCTGGCAGCTCAGTGGGGCCCTCCCGCTTGGACATTCCGGAAAGTGAAGTGGGTGGGGTGGGCGGGGTAAGCTGCAGGTGCCAGAGGGATATTGCATAAAAGGCTGGGGGCTGCTTGGGACAGGGAAGGGACTGTGCCCCTGCCCAGGGCTGAAGTTTCAGCTTGGACACTGAGCAAACAGATCGACAGCACAGGCTGGGCCAGGATAGGCCACCTGCCTCAGCCCACTCCTCTTCTGTTTTCCATCGCCATGGGGCGAAATCTCAGCCCCCTACTCTGCCTGGTTCCCTTGGTCCTGGGCCTTTTGTCTAGAGGTAAGTGAGGGTCTCTTTCCCCTTCTGCTGGCCCAGCAACCCTCCTCAGCCTTGGCCTTGGTCTTGGGGGGCCAGATGAAATCCTCCTTTCTCTTCAGATGTGAGCACAACTCCTTTGCCTGCGGCCCAGCACCAAAGCCTCTGCTCCCTGGAGGGGATACAGATCACAGGGGGCTCCTTCCAACTCCTCCAGGAGGGCCAGACGCTGGAGTACCTGTGTCCCTCTGGCTTCTACCCATACCCTGTGCAGACGCGGGTCTGCAGATCCTCAGGGTCCTGGAGCGCCCTGCAGACCCGAGGCGAAAAGATTGTCAAGAAGGCAGAGTGCAGAGGTTGGAGGGCATGAGGGTGGGGGTGGGCCAGGGGAGGGATGGAGCAGGGGGTCACCAAGGCAGGGACTGGATGGGATTAGAATTGTGTTGAGACCAAGCATGCTGACAATCTGGATTGAGTAGGAATAGGAGCTGTTCTAGGGGAAGTGGGAAGGGAGAAGGAGGAAGGGGAGCAAACGTTTGCTAAGCACTTACCATGTGCCAGAAAACCCTCAAAGTTAAAGGACCACTCAGAAGTGGGGATGGAGCAGCTGGATCCTCCATGGGTTGAAGGACAGAGGTGGGTTGACGCTGCTCCTGATGGATCAGGAAGGCACTGTTTCTCAGTGACCGGGATCCTGAGACCAGGAAGGACACCCTAAAGGGCAACCCTTCTGTCTCAGTGACTTCTACTTGCCTCCCTCCCCAAAGCGATTCGCTGCCCGAGACCACAGGACTTTGAGAATGGGGAGTTCTGGCCCCGGGCCCCCTACTACAACTTGAGTGATAAGATCTCTTTCCAATGCTACGACGGCTACACTCTCCGGGGCTCTGCCAACCGCACCTGCCAAGTGACTGGCCGGTGGGATGGGCAAACAGCCATCTGTGACAACGGAGGTAAGAAGGGGCCCCTTCTCCCACATCACCCTCTCCCTGATACCCCTCCAGCCTGAGAAACTGGCACCCAAATGCTTGCTCTCCAGGCCTCAGGCTTTGGCCCTCACTTCCATGTCTTGTACTTCTGCAGCGGGGTACTGCCCCAACCCGGGCATCCCCATTGGCACAAGGAAGGTGGGCAGCCAGTATCGCCTTGAAGACAGGGTCACCTACCAATGCAACCGGGGGCTCACACTGCGTGGCTCCCAGCAGCGAACGTGCCTGGAAGGTGGCTCTTGGAGTGGAACTGAGCCTTCCTGCCAAGGTGACCCTTGACTTGTGTCCCTAGGTCAGATTCTGTTCTCCTGTCCTAATGTCCCCATGCCAAGGCACCATCTTCTCCCCCTACCTCAAACCAGCTACTTCCTCACTTCTTCCAAAATTCCCTGCAGAGCTTTTCCCACTTCTGAGCATTTCCCATCCTGGAAACCCACTATTCCCTGTCTCTCTTATCACTGTGTCCCTGATCTTCCCAGAAATTTGACCCGATTTCTGACCTCTTCCCAGATTCCTTCGTGTATGACACCCCTGAAGAGGTGGCCGAAGCCTTCCTGTCTTCCCTCACAGAGACCATAGAAGGAGCTGATGCTGAGGATGGGCACAGCCCAGGTTTGAAGGCAGAGAGGGGAGGCAGGGCTGGGAACTGGAGGAGGATGGAGAAGGGGCAGAACTGGGCATGCTGAGCCTGACCCTCTACGAACCTAGGAGAATACCAGAAGCGGAAGATTGTCCTGGATCCCTCGGGCTCCATGAACATCTACCTGGTGCTGGATGGATCAGACAGCATTGGAACCAGCAATTTCACAGGGGCCAAGCGATGTCTCAGCAGCCTCATCGAAAAGGTGGAGCTCTCTCTCCCCCAGGTCATCAGTAACCATTTGCTGCCGAGTCGACTCTGACTCATGGTGACCTCATGTGTGTCAGAGAAATGTGCTCTATAGGGTTTTTAATGGCTGATTTTTTCAGAAGTAGATTGCTAGGTCTTTTTTCCAAGTTGTGACCCCGAAAAGGCCTTACTATCTTTCCAGAGCTAGCTCCTTGGTGCCCTCAGCCTCTGAACTACAGAAAATCCCAGGTGCTATTCTGTCCTCCTCCCCTTTTACTTGAAGCAGTTTGTTGACCTTTAACACAGACTCGTCTGTGAACCTCAGGGTGACCAGCCAGTCCTTGAACCTCTTGCTATGACCTTCCCTGTCCCAGCAAAGTTGCTGATTTCTCCCAATCACAGTATTCTCATTTCAATGTCCATGACCCCTTGCTACCCTCACCCACAGGTGGCAAGTTATGGGGTGAAGCCAAAGTATGCTCTAGTGACATATGCCACAGACCCCAATATTTTGGTCAGAGTGTCTGATGCAAAGAGCAGTGATGCAGACTGGGTCACGGAGCGGCTCAACCAAATCAGCTATGACGGTCAGACACTAGGAATAAGAATGGTGGGAGGTTCACTCTGGGGTCAGAGAGGTCAGGGGGCTCAGGGGTGTGGTGGGGATGGATAGTGTGCCCATGTAGGGGAGCAAGGAGGACCGCTTTGTAGTCAAAAGGAGGACAGCAGGGTGAGTGGGGGAATGAGAGCTAGTGGGAATCTCTTAGGGGCTGAGAGGACCACTTTGTGGTCAAAGAGAAGTCAGTGGGGTAGCAACAAACTCAAAAAGTTGAAAGACGTGGGATCCCAGGGGCTCATAGGCCTCTGGGGCTCAAAGAGTGCTTGGAAGACCAAGTGAGGTGGTGACCTCTTCCTTCTCCACAGACCACAAGCTGAAGACAGGGACCAACACCAAGAAGGCCCTCCAGGCAGTGTACAGCATGATGAGCTGGCCAGGGGATACCCCTCCTGAGGGCTGGAACCGCACCCGCCATGTCATCATCCTCATGACTGATGGTTAGATCTCTCTCTTGCCCTAGACTGCCCATCTTCTGACTCCAGTATGTGGTCCTTAAGTCCACATGCACATGTCCCTATACTAGAATCATGGTTGGGGCTCTGGATGCTACTTGCATCTGGTTGTTGAGCTCTCCTGTGACCCTTTGTAAGAAAGGTCCCTTCTCCCCAAAGCCCTCTGTGATCTGTCACCTCCATCCTCTGCCCAACCCACCCAGCCATGCATGTCACTGGCTAGTCTCCCTTGACCCTCTTCCTTCCTCATCTCTTCTTCAGGCTTGCACAACATGGGTGGGGACCCAGTCCCTGTCATTGGTGAGATCCGGAGCTTACTGGACATTGGCAGGGACCGAAAAAACCCAAGGGAGGATTATCTGGGTGAGTGACCTCCCCAGAACCCAGAACCCTGCTTCCCCAGCTCCTGCACCCCACCTCCCACAGGGTCTTGCCCTCACCCTTTTCCCCCCCTCATGCATTATTTCATTTATTCCTCACCTTCCTACCCTGGTGGCATAGCGGTTGAGTTCAGCTGCTAACCAAAAGGTCAGCAGTTTGAGTTCACTAGGTGCTCCTTGGAAACTCTACGGGACAGTTCTACTCTGTCCTGTGGGGTCACTATGAGTTGGAATCAACTCAATGGCAATGGGTTTGGGTTTTTTGTTCTCTTGCTCCTTTAGACGTCTATGTATTTGGGATCGGGCCCCTGGTGGACCAAGCAAACATCAACGCTTTGGCTTCCAAGAAGGATAAAGAGCAACATGTGTTCAGAGTCAAGGACATGGAACACCTGGAAGATGTCTTCTACCAAATGATTGGTGGGAAGATACCAGAAGGGCATAGACTGTCAGGAAACTCAGCTCTCCCCAGATCCTCTGAGGACACTCATTCCTCCTCTGCCCCTAGCAGTCTGGAAGGCCTTTCTCACCCTTCATTCCCTCTCTCAGTCACTATTCTTGTTTCCTGGCACTCTCCCACTTCCTGATCTTAGAATCACAGATCTCTGGACAACTTCAGAGATCTTTCTCAAGTCTCTCATTTGACAGATGTGGAAACTGAGACCAAGAGGTCAAGGGACAGCAAGCTAGTGACAAAGTTGGGCCTGGTAACAGCCAGGCCTTTGGTGTCTTAGTTCCAAGTTCTTTTCACACCACAGTGGTACCTTGTCTCCTAACACAAAGTAAACAAATGTCCCTGGGTTTCCTCCCCATAGAAATAAACATGTCCCTCCCCTAAAGGCTGCTGCCATTTGGGAACAAAGTGTCCCCACTTCCAGCATGTTCTCCTCTTCTGCCAGATGAAAGCCAGTCTCTGAGTCTCTGTGGCATGGTCTGGGAGCACAGGGAAGCTACCGATTCCCACAAGCAACCGTGGCAGGTCAAGATCTCCATCACTGTAAGTACAGCATCCTAGTGTGGGGACTTGTGGGAGGTAAGGTCAGGATGAAATGGGGGTAGGATAAGGGAAGGCAAAGGGTATAATGTTCTTATTAGAGCATGGTGTTTGCGGAAGTTGAGCTTTCCCCCTCAATTGTTGTTCCCAGCGCCCTGGGAAGGGATTTGAGAACTGTATGGGGGCTGTGGTGTCTGAGTACTTTGTACTGACAGCGGCACACTGCTTCACTGTGGAGGACGAGAAACACTCCATCAAGGTCAGCGTGGCTAAGGATGCAAGTAAGGACGCAGTGAATGGAGCCTGAGCTCCACCCATGCCAACATCTCACACTCCACCCATCCTTAATGCAGCTCCCTCCCTTGTACCCTAAAACAGCCAGGGGTGGGGAATACTTGAAGTCAGGGGTGAGATGGGGCCACAGGCAGGAGGATGCCCACAGAGAAGTGGGTGATCCAGGGCTACCCACTCTCCTCCTAACAGGAGGAACTGTAAAGAAGCAGGAATTGGATATAGAAGAAGTCCTATTTCACCCCAGCTACAACATCAATGGGAAAAAAGCAGAAGGAATTCCTGAATTTTATGACTACGATGTGGCCCTGATAAAGCTCAAGACGAAGCTGAAGTATAGCCAGACTCTCAGGTGAGAGAATCAGGATTCCTAAGGAGAAAAGGCTAGGAAAGGTGGGGCTGGAGGACCACGGTCTGGGGCGAGCAGCAGATTTTCCTCATTTCTCCTTAACAGGCCCATCTGTCTGCCCTGCACCGAGGGAACAACTCGAGCTCTGAGGCTCCCCCAGTCAGCAACATGCCAGCAACACAGTAAGACATGTTCAGGGAGAGGGGCACAAGGATGAGATTCTGAGGGATGAGGGAGGCAAACAGGAGCTGCAGCAGGAGCAGCTGGTGCCCAGCCTGTCTCTAGCTTATAGGAAGGACTTCTTGAGACATCTGCTGAGTGACAAAAGCAATGTGGAAGTGGCAGGGGTGGGGGCTTGGAGTGACCCAGAGTATTCACTTGTCCAGAGGAAGAGCTGCTCCCTGTGAAGGATGTCAAAGCTCTGTTTGTGTCTGAGGAGAAGAAAACGCTGGTTCGGAAAGAGGTCTACATCAAGAATGGGGATAAGGTGAGAAGTGTGGGAGTCTAAGGAGGAGATCCTCTAGGCCCCAATCCTTCCTAAGCCCAGCTCTGCTTATCACCTCTCTCCTCCATCCTTCCCACCTCACCTACAGAAAACCAGCTGTGAGAAAGATGCTCGAAATGCCAAAGGTTATGACAAAGTCAAGGACATCTCTCAGGTGGTCACCCCCAGGTTCCTTTGCACTGGAGGGGTGGATCCCTATGCTGACCCCAATACTTGCAGAGGTAAGAGAAGACTGTTTGGTTATGCTACAAGTTCCTGAGGCCCAAAAGTCCTTTTCCCTACAGCCTCTCTTTCCCTGCAGGGGATTCCGGTGGCCCCCTGATTATTCGTAAGAAGAGTCGCTTCATTCAAGTAAGTTTTCCTCTCCTACCTGTGGGGAGAAGCCAAGTGGTCATCATAGGCCCCAAAATAGGGAGGGTCAATACTAGGAGCTGGTGGGAGATAGGGAGAGCAGGGCCCATCTCACCTTAGGACCAGTCCGTGGACTGGCTGCTTCGGGGCCCTTGATCTGGCCTTTGTGTGTCAGGGAAGACAAGACTAAGCTGCCTTCCTAGTCTATTTCTTTTAGGTCAGCTGAGATGTACCCAGGAGTAGCCATGCTCCCTGGGGTTAGGAAGGAATGCTACCAAATGACCCACGGCACCCCCTTCCCCTCTCCAGGTTGGTGTGATCAGCTGGGGTGTAGTGGATGTCTGCAAAGACCAAAAACAAGGCCAAAAATGGGAAGTACCTGCTCACGCCCGAGACTTTCACATCAACCTCTTCCAAGTGCTGCCCTGGCTCAAAGAGAAACTCAAAGATGAGGATCTGGGTTTTCTATAAGGGGTTTCCTGCTGGAAAGGTGCATGGAATCCAATTAAAACAGCTGTGACAATGCCTGTGTTCCAGATCCTTTTGGGGTAAGGGAGTGGGGAACGTGCACCAGCTGTGTTGTTACAATTGAAATGAAATCTGACAGCCGTTTTTAAAGGCTAAACCCCCATCCCAAGTGCTGAAAAACCAGAGGCTGAGGGAGCATCCACCTCAGTGTTTTACTGAGACCAGCATTGGGGGCACATGAGGCACAAGGAATCCAGCTCCACTCCCTAGAAGCCATCCACAAGATTCTCCTTGTAGACATCATCACTGTAGACAATCTGGGTCCTCTTGTCCCGGTGGCAACCCTTAGGGCTGTTCTGGACAGCTAGGGAGGGAGGAGAGGGACAGTTATGGTCTGAAGGAAATCACTGATTAGACCTGAGGTCCAGAGCCGGACTTCCTCACTCCTTGCCGCTGATCCTTGGAAGCCCAGTTTTCATGCTGCCCTCTGGTGGCCAGGGCTGCCCTGTCTCCCATGAGTCCTCCTGAGCCAGTGGTGGCCAACCTATTGCCACAGCAAGGAGTGTAAGATGTTACTGTAACACTGTGGATACTGTGATGAATGCTTTGTTCTTTAAAAAACCCAAAATGTGATTGTTGTTGAGACTCATGAATGATGTTAACTCACTGCTTTTACTCAATATATGAAAAATTAAAAATCAGAAAACCTTGGTAGCCCTTTGTTGATATGCTTGGTCAATTCTGGTCCTTTCATACGGACAGTCACTCTTGCTCTGAGCCCTCTTTCTGCCTACCCCTTTAGGAGTAATCCATTTTCAATGAAAAAGACCCAGTCAGGTTATTTCACACTGCGAAGTACTCCTAGCCCCATCAGGGGAACTCATTCGGGGTACAGCTTTGGCTCTAAACATTCTCCCTCGAGTCTCTAGCTGCTTTTCCCCCTTCCTCCTGCACTCAATGTGTCCCCCTCTTCACCCCATCTACAAGGATTCCATCTCCACCACTCCAGGGCTAGAGTGAATCCCACTGCCCTTGCTCCTCCCCGGCCCAGTTTCCATTCTTTGATCTTTGTACCTCAGCACTGCTAACCACTCCCTCCTCAAAGCTGTGTCCCTTAGCTTCAGTGGCCCAGGCCCCTCTGGCGCTACTCCCAGCCCAGCCCTCTGACCCTTCCTTTTGTCTCCTTTGCTACATCCTCAACTTCAACCTAACATGTCAGGCAGACTGAGGACATGTAGTGCATAAGGAGTACAATCCCTAACATACTCCCCAAGCCCAGTTCTGGGACATTTTTTTCTCCAAAATCAGCCTCCTTGTTGACACGATCATTTTGCAGCCACCCTTTTATACAGATAACGCTTATCTACATTTTTGTTCTTCATCTCACAACTGCGTTCTTGATCCCTAGCTTCAAATGCTTAGGAAATCACTGTACTGCATCTCCAAATGAATAAGGCCACATGAGAGGTCCATCTTCCTCACTAGCCCGACTCTGGCTCCCACTTTTTCCCCATTCCAGTCATCCCCTTAAGAGCCACCTGCAATCTTTTTCTCTCCTTCTCCCACCTCTGACATAAGGACCGGCAATTCTCCTTCCCGTTCCCACCGCCTTCACACAAATCCAGACCTCTATCACCTCTAGGGAACCCCGGGACACGGAGCGAAACAAAAAGAAGGGATGAGCTGTGAGAAAAGAGAGGATGAGAAAAGAAGAATCCTGCCTTACCGAGGGAGCCCCAGACAGACTTGCCAGTGGCAGCGTCCAGCATGGGTTGTTTGCGGGCAATGTTGACTTTGAGCTGTACGGACTCCACCTGGGTCCCATTAAGCTGAGGCAGAAAAGGGAAGGGGATAGAGAAAATATTACAGACAAACCAAAGGAGGGCTTCCAGGGATTGCTATCCTAGGAGTAAGACTGAGTACGGGGTCTGAAAGCGTAATGTTTCCTGTGTGAGTAGGAAGGGGCTTTTTCTGTCAAGAAGAACCAACTTTCTCCTGGCTCCCAATATGTTAAGAAGGAAACACGAAAACGGCAGGAGGGATAGAAAGAACAGATCTGGGAAGTCCCAACCTCAGCAACGGCCTGATCTGCTGACTCCATCTTTTCATAAGTGACGAAGGCACAGCTGGGATGAGAGAGAACAGGGTCAGTAGAGGGCCTACGGCCTCCTCTGATCCAAACAAACCCAGTGCTTGCAGGCCACTGGAGACAGGCTGGATTCCTCCCCCAGGACTCATCACCTTTCCTGATACCATTCTTACTTTCTGGGTGGGTCCATGGAAAGGTCAATGATGTTTCCAAAGGGAGAGAAGGCCCCACGGAGAAGAGTGGGTGTCATGTCTTCTCCGTACACATAGAGAGTATTCCCCTTCCGAGGGGCCCGGCGTTCAGGGAATGAGTCTGACCCTATGGGATCAGGAATTACAGTTAGAAGACATAACCCATCTCACTCGCCACTTTAAGAGCTCGATTCAGGAGGATCTACCTAAATTCTAGCCAAGATCATCTTCCCCACCAGTCAAGATCACTCACTGCGGAAAGGGCCCTCTCGGTCTCGATCCCGATCCCTGTCTCGTTCCCGGTCCCGGTCTCGATCTCTATCCCGCTCTCGATCCCGATCTCTGTCTCGATCCCGCTCTCTGTCTCGGTCCCGCTCCCGCTCTCTGTCTCTGTCCCGGTTCCGCTCACGACTACGGTCTCGGCTATGGCTCCGGGGAGGGGAGGCTGAGGAGCGGGCACTGCCGCGTTCTTCATAGCCCCAGTCAAAGCTCCGAGGGGGGCCATCGCCAGCCCCTGGGCCCTCAGACTCTTCCCCATCTGGCCCCAGTTCCCGAAGCCGATCGCTGGAAGACACAAAGCTGGCAAAAGGCAGACAGTGAGGATCAAAGGACACCTTTATCTCCTCCTCCCAAACCCTCTGGAGACTTTAAAGCCCCTCTGCGGCCCCAGTTCCTTTCATTCCAGCCCCACACCTCCCAAGAACCCAGGCAACTCCCTCCTTCTCCACCCCTTGCCAAGTGGGACTGCACTCTCTAACCTCTCATACAGAGATTTTCTCTGGGGACGTCTGGATGACTGAAAAAGACCAAGAACAATTAAGATGATTCCTAGCTGCTGGTATGGGTCTCTCATCTTCCTCAGTCCCCGGCCCCTTCCAGGAACAAAAATCTGGGAATCATTACCTCCTGTATATCGTCGTCGGCAGATATGCTCCTCTGGAATGGCTGGAAAGTGGGGACTGGCCCCTTCTCAGGGTCCTGGGGAGGTGGTAGAGACCCACCTCAGCTGGAGCAGGGGACTACCCAGCCACAGGACGGAGCAGTTCCTCCTCTCTCCCTCACCTTCTTTTCAGCTTCCTCTATTTTAGTTTTTAATTCCGCTGCGTTTTTATTTGATCATGTAAAAGTTTTCTAAATGGTCCAATATATACTTCCGGAGTATTTAATATATAAATAAGTCTTTTTTGAAAACGTGATGACATTTTCAGCTTGCTCAAGTCCTCAGAGCAACAGATCCCCAGAGTTACTGTCCACTTGTGGTGATAAAAGCCATGGAATGTGTAAAATGAAAGGGAATTTAGAGGTCATCCAGTTTCTTTTATTTTATAGATTAAGAACCCAAAGTTCAGAATGGCACAGTGATTTGCCCATGATTGAATATGCATTACTCTTTCCTTAAACTCACCTCCATTCCAACTTAGAGAGATACCCTCTGAAGTCAAGGGTTCCCTGAACAATCTTTCTGCTCGTGCTCACCTTTAACTTCCCCTCTAGTGTTCGAGAACGTTTGAAGCCCGAGTTCTTGGTCTCGGCCTTGATGGCACTGATGGCTCCTGATTTCACCAGCTGCTTTGCTTGCTCTGTTGCTGTGGCTGTGTCCACCACAGGCTGCTCAGATAGCGCTGGAACAGTGGGGGAAGGAGGCATTATGTTGGCTAGGCTGTAACAGAGGTCAGCCCCATGCTGCCCACTTCCAGTCCATCCCCATGTCCCCATCACTCACAGCGTTTGACACCGCCTTGGTTGGCTGTGCTGCTGCTACTTTGCTTCTTCAGAGCCAGCAATGCCTTTTTCTGGAAATGAGGTTAAGAGAGGAGTTGGTGGGTTCCAGGTCCTCTCAAAGTCCCTGGGCACATCACTCCTGGGGACACTCTTCTTGGAGGAAATAACGCAAATGGTGTCCCCTAAAGTGGTGCACCGAGGCAGCCCTGCCTTTAGCATAAAGTCCCCCAAATCATTTATAATGCCAGTGATATCTAATCTAACCAAACCACGATACCCAGAGGCTTCCCAGAATCTCATAATTTTGAAGCTGGAGACAAGGAGTTCATTCAATGATCAGAGTCCTAGGATATAAGGTGCAAGCACGTATAAACCTATGTGCCCTTCTCTTGTGCTTTGTTCAACTTTCATACGTTTAATGAGAACCTACCATACATTTATTGAGAACCTACTGTGACGTTATTATAAGAAACCTACACAAATGTATAAAACATGAACCTCTTCTAAAAAAGGTTACAGTCTGACTAAACTACACTGCCAGGATGGCCCATAATAGGTGCAGATCACTTGCAGCTGAGATCAAGTCAACTTTTCTGATGCCTGATGGCTATTAAACTGGGATCTAGGTACAATCTACACAACACAGATAAAAAAAAAAAAAAGTATTTTAAACAAAGAAAACTGAGTAGCAAAGAGATAAGGCTTTGGGGATGTGTATTCTGGGATTAGTGAATAGTTCTGCTCGGCTACAAAGGGATGTCAAGCTAAGGCTTTGGGGCTATGTTCTACAGACATGAAACCACTATGGATTTTGAGAAAAATAAGAGGATAGAGTTCTGCATCTTCAACACATCATTTGGGGAAGAGCAAAGAAGTTTGCACAAAAAAAAAACCACTAAGAAACTTGTTGAGAGCACACCACAAAAGCTTAGGTAAGTACCGGTAAAGGCCGAGTATAGGGAAAACACAGGAAAGCATGAATGGTAGAGACAACTTCAAAGGAAGAATCAAGAAAACTTGGCAAATACTTGGCTATGCAAATACGAGAAAAATCAGAGATAAGATTTTGCACCCAAACATGGGAGAACTGACTGCAATCAGTCCTATTTGGAGAGTCAAGAAAAGGAACTATATTAGAATACTGAACACAACAGCAGCTTCAATTCTGGGTATCCAAGAGTTATCAGTAAGACATTGGATGGAACTGGAAAAATCAAGCTTGGGGATGACCAGCTCTTACGTAGTGTTAAAAGCCATGGAAAGAAAGACAACTCCATGGCAGATTACACAGAAGAGAAAAAGTACACTTTGGAAAGCCTGCCTCTTGGACCTACACTGAGAGGTGGTTGAGTCTCCACGTACGAGCCAGAAGAAGCCCTCACCCCCTCACACTCACCCCAGGTGTTCTTCAGAGTGCAGTCTGTGAAGGGTTAGGCCATGCCCACGTACACTCTCTCACCTTTTTCTTGAGTTTGTTGAATTTCTTCTGCAAAGCCTCCTCCTCCTCGCTCAGTCCAGGGGGTATCACCAACATGGTGACTCCTAGTTCAGAGGCAGGGTTCAAGACATTTTTCCAATGCCACCGCCCAGGGTTCACACGCCGTCCACACCGTACCCAACTCCACCCCTCTAGACCTGCCCATTCCTGTCTTCAGCCTCTGCCTACCCCTTGCTTAAAACCAGCTGCCGCCCAAACTCCCGCCTCGTCCGGAGAAACCGGCATTCCCTCCTTTCTTCAAAGACCACAAACACCTGAGCCTTGGGGACACTATGTGGCCTCGGGAGGGAAAAACAACCCCTTCGTCGCCATGCACTACCCCCGCTAGAGTTAGTATGGCAACCGCGGGATGCGAAAGGCAGAGGAGGCGGTGGAACCTGCGCAGCGCTCTCAGAGCAACGAAAAAGGGACGAAGAGAGAAAGAGCCCAGAAAAAAGGAGCGAAAGATGAGGAGCAGAAGGCCTTACCTGAGGGGGGCGGCAACCGTAGTCCCACGATCTCGGGCAGCGCCCGCGCGGGCAGCGGATAGCGGGCTCAGAGCGATGACGTAAAAGGGGGCGGAGAACGTGGAAACCAAGGCGGCTGAAGGCGCAGACACTTCCGCCAGGCCTGACTCTGTTCCCGGTCGGCCTCTTGGTAGCGTTCGTTCACGCCCCCGGCGGTGGGTGGGCCGGAAGTCACCTCCACTTCCGCCCGTTGCGGGCGGGACTTACTCCGAGAAAGCTTGCTGTAGTTTCAGGCTACGGGGCAGCTGCAGTGGCACCAAAATGTTGGAGACTGAGCGACTTGGTGAGGAGGAGGGCCTGGAAGGGAGGAGTAGAGAGAGAATGACCCTTGACCCCTGACCTCTGCTTCTTTTTTTCCGTAGTGTTACCACCCCCAGGTCCCCTGGACCTGCCCCTTCGGGCCGTGGAGCTGGGATGCACCGGTCGTTGGGAGCTGCTAAACGTACCTGGGGCTCCAGAGAGCACCGTGAGTGATTTTTGATTCTGCATTGAGAAAACCACCTCCACCCTCTCACAGTACGGTCTAACCTGACCTCGCTCACCTGTCCCTGGACACCTGTCACCCAGACCCCATGTGGTGCTGGACAGACCCCAGCCCAGTGGACTTGCAGTGGGTCAGAACCCATGTGAGGACACCAGGGCAGTTGGTGGCTGAGATGCTGATGTTTGAGTCTTTGGCTCTTCATCTTTAGCTGCAGGACTTCTTTTTCTAAAACTAGTGAGTCTTTAATTTCAGTGTCTTATGATGACTGGGGGAGTTTTTTTTAAATGCAGATTCCCACGTCCTCCCCAGAGATTCTGAAATCCAAAATCTGCATTATCGACTAGCACTCCAGATAATTCAACAGTAGGTAGTTTTTGGACAATCTTTGAAAAATATCACTTTAGTCTCATTGTCTCAGTTTTTTTAGACATTTACCATTACTGATAATCTAAACAAGAATCTCGTCATCTTCTTTTTTTGTCTCTGCTTTCTCACTCCCTTTCTTACCTAATGCTTTTCATCTCACCTTTGTTCCAGCTTCCCCATGGGCTCCCTCCCTGTGCCCCAGATCTGCAGCAAGAAGCAGAGCAGTTGTTTCTGTCATCCCCAGCCTGGCTGCCTCTGCATGGTGTGGAGCACTCAGCCCGGTGAGGGATCTGGAGGGGCCAGGACTAGAGAGATGAATCTTTGAAAGAAATAAGATCTGAAAATTATTTTTTTCTCTCCAGGAAATGGCAGAGGAAGATGGATCCTTGGTCTCTCCTGTCTGCCCCGGGGGCCCCAGTCCCTTCCGACCTGCAAGCCCAGAGACACTCAACCACAGGCCAGATACTGGGCTACAAAGAGGTAAGAGGTCAGGGGCCACAAGAAGCAAAGTTGAGAGAAAGTGGTGGGGGAGGTCAGAGGCAAGCTTGGCCTCACTGGGGCTGTGGTCTCTTGCTTCAGGTCCTGCTGGAGAACACAAACCTGTCGGCCACGACCTCCTTGTCTCTTCGCCGGCCCCCAGGGCCCCTCTCACAGGCCCTGTGGGGGAATCCAACACAGTACCCTTTCTGGCCGGGTAACTCTTGTGGGAACAAGACAGTAGGACAGGGGTCCTTAGTCTCCTGGGAGGGGTTCCCCACCTATCCGCAATCATCTTCACGCCATGAATGCATCTCCATCCTCTCCCCCAGGTGGAATGGATGAGCCCACAATAACAGATCTGAGCATTCGGGAGGAGGCTGAGGAGGAGATAGACTTTGAGAAAGGTGAGGTGGTGCCAGCATTGACCTTGGGAGATAGGGCTCTGAGTTTGTGCTCTGAGGAAGAGGGGTCCAGGCTTGTCACTGAACTGCTGGTAGCCCTTCCACATCCTTGAACAGATTAGGAAAAGGTGCCTCTGTTATAACAACCTTTATGGTCATCTGTTGGAAAACCATTATGACAAACATTTCTACTGACAATATTTATGCTGCGAATGGTATCCCTTAGGTTTGTGCAGTGTGCAACTTGCACAACAGGGTACCACAGCCCTGAATCTGTCTCTCTCTCCATGTCCTCCAGATCTCCTTACTGTTCCACCTGGCTTCAAGAAAGGCGTGGACTTTGCACCAAAGAGTGAGTTTTAGTTTTGAGATGGGAGTGTAGCAAGAGTGGTGCCCTTCTGTTCTGGAACGGAGATGGAAATGACAGTCTCCCTTTTTCCTCTGTCCTCAGATCACCCAGCTCCGGCTCCTGGGTTGCTCAGCCTCAGCTATTTGCTGGAGCCCCTGGATTTGGGCGGGGGTGACGAGGACGGGAGTGAGGCAGTGGGACAGCCAGGAGATACCAGGGGGGACACTGTTTCAGCATTTCCCTGCAGTGCTCCCCTAGTTCGAGCGAGCAGCTTAGAGGACTTAGTGTTGAAGGTTGGTGGTTCTAGGCAGTGGAGGTGGGAAAGGGGGGCCTTGCCATGGGGAGCATGGGCTGGCTTGGGTGGGTTATAGGGGCAGAATGGAACATCTTTGAGGAGGAGTAGGAATGGAGAGCTCTTTGGTTGCATCTTTATCACCCTCATTCCCGGCTTTTCCAGGAAGCATCCACAGCTGTATCCACCCCAGAGGTGCCCAAGCCCCCACCTCAGGAGCAGTGGGCCATTCCTGTGGATGTTACCTCCCCTGTTGGGGATTTCTACCGCCTCATTCCCCAGCCAGCCTTCCAGGTAGTGTGGCCCCAGTCCTCACCTGCTCATCCTGCTTCCCAGCCCATCTCCTTGTCTCCTCTCTCCACCTGCCAGCCCAGGCTTGGACCTCAGGCCCAGCCTCTCCTCGCTCTGCCTCCTTTTACCACCCCACATGCCCCATGAGTGGGAGGCAGGAAGGCCCCTCTCCCTTCTTCAGCCCCCATCTCTCTCTCTTTCCCACAGTGGGCATTCGAGCCAGATGTGTTTCAGAAACAGGCCATCCTACACTTGGAACGGCACGACTCTGTCTTTGTCGCGGCTCACACATCTGCAGGGAAGACAGTTGTGGCTGAATATGCCATCGCCCTGGCCCAGAAACACATGACACGGTACAGGTCCCCCCAGCTCCCTCTTCACTTTCCAGCCCTGTTTTCTGCTGTTTCCTTTTTAAATATCATTCTTTCTCACTTCTTTACCTTGTTTGGAGAAGAGTAGAGAATGAGACAGGGACCCAGAGAGAAACAAGAAGGTACGGGTGGGGACAAAGGTTAGAACAATGACCTGTGTTCATTTAGCAAGAGGTTGGGGAACAGAATGACTCTGGGGTTATATTGTAAAGGAGAATGTTTGAGGGCAGCTGGGGTGAAGAAGGGGGCACCTGAGCTCTGGGGCGTGCTTCTTGGGCAGGCTTAGCTGGGCGAGGAGGCTCTGACTTTGGGTCCGTGTGGAGGGACTGGCTAACTCCGTGCCTCTCTCCAGCACCATCTACACTTCACCTATCAAGGCCCTGAGCAACCAGAAGTTCCGAGACTTCCGGAACACATTTGGGGACGTGGGACTGCTCACTGGGGATGTGCAGCTGCATCCAGAGGCCTCCTGCCTCATCATGACGACAGAGATTCTTCGGTGAGGGATGGCACTCAGCAGTGGTGGACTTTGGGTTGGGTGGGGCCCTGGGAAGACGAGGCTGTTCCAGAGAGCATGTTGGCTGAGGAGAGGGAGGAGAGGACCCACTGGAGAGTCAGCCTCAGCCTCTTCTCCCCAGGTCTATGCTGTACAGTGGCTCAGATGTCATCCGGGACCTGGAGTGGGTCATCTTTGATGAGGTTCACTATATCAATGATGCTGAGGTAAGGAGCATGGGATCTCCCAGACCTCGGCAGCCCTTTCCTGTGGGAATGGTTCAGCGACTCCCCTGTTCTACACACCCGTGGACCTTACCGCCTTCTTTCCCTGCAAATGGAACCCCGTGCCACCTCTCTGGGGGCAGAGGGGTAGCCCTCTCTGAATGCCCCATGACCCTTCTTCCCTCTCTGTGTCCAGCGTGGGGTCGTATGGGAGGAGGTGCTTATCATGCTCCCTGACCACGTCTCCATCATCCTACTGAGTGCCACTGTCCCCAACGCCCTGGAATTTGCTGACTGGATTGGGTAAGCTATGTGTCCTGGGGTTCTTGGGGGGATGCAATATTCCGTGGTCAGGGAGCATTAAGACTACCATAGTAAAGAGAGTGGTCAGGCCTCAGGGTAGGGAGGAGAGAGCAGCAGGGGATCCTGTCTGACTTGGCCCGTGGGAGATCCCATTTGGGCCCAGGTCACTTTTTATGTTGAGAGGTGGGATGGTGGGGGGCAGTTCTCTAATCTGGCTTCCAAGAGAGACTAGGTGAAGTCAGAGGGGATGGGGAAGGGTGTGGGGATGTGGCTTCCTTCCTGCTCTCCCACCACTGATCTACTGCCCTCTCCCCACCTCCATCCTCCCACCCAGGCGACTGAAGCGTCGCCAGATCTACGTGATCAGCACTGTTGCCCGTCCTGTCCCCCTGGAGCATTATCTCTTCACAGGGAACAGCCCCAAGACCCAGGGGGAGCTCTTCCTGCTGCTGGACTCCCGAGGAGTCTTCCACATGAAGGGGTAAGCCCAGAGACAGGGGTAAGGGTAAGGGCTGGGGCCCGGCTGGGCATGACCACCGCCCTACCCTGTGCCCCAGGTACTACGCAGCAGTGGAGGCCAAGAAGGAGAGAATGAGCAAGCATGCCCAGACCTTTGGGGCCAAGCAGCCCACACACCACGGGGGACCTGCCCAGGTGAGACTGAGAGGGTTAGTACCTGCCACCCCCTCTTCCCTCAGCCTTTCTTCCCTTTTCCCCCAGGAGTCTAGACTTGAACTTTGCACCCTTCCTGGCCTGACACAGCTTTGCATCCCCCCACCTCAGCTCTATTGGCTCAGAGACTCAATCTCTGCCCTTCCCGCTCCTTCCCCAGGATCGTGGTGTGTACCTGTCCCTCCTGGCCTCCCTCCGTACTCGTGCCCAGCTGCCTGTGGTGGTGTTCACCTTCTCCCGGGGCCGCTGTGATGAACAGGCCTCAGGCCTCACCTCCCTTGACCTCACCACGAGTTCAGAGAAGAGCGAGATTCACCTCTTCCTGCAGCGCTGCCTCGCCCGCCTCCGTGGCTCTGACCGCCAGCTGCCCCAGGTCCGGAGGGTGGGCCTGGGAGATTGAAGGGGATGGGTTCTCCGCAGCCCCATCCCTGACCACAGCCTCAGCCTCCCTCAGGTCCTGCACATGTCGGAGCTCCTGCAACGTGGCCTGGGTGTGCACCACAGCGGCATCCTGCCCATCCTCAAGGAGATCGTGGAGATGCTCTTTAGCCGCGGCCTGGTCAAGGTACACAGGGTGGTGGGAGGTGGACTCCCCACTCCTTAGGGGCTGTTCAGAGGCTAGAGGAGTGGGTGTTGAGGCAGGACAGTGCAGTGGTGAAGAGCTTGGGCTCTGGATCCATACTGCCTGGATTTGAACCCAGCTGCACCACCTACTAGCTGAGTGACCATGGGCAAATGACTTAACTTGAGCTTTAGATTACTTGTCTTAAAATGGGGACGTGTATGACAGGAGCAGGCAGTTTTGAGAAGAGAAAGCCAAAAAAGCTGACAAGCATAAGTTATTAGTGATCAAAAATGCAAACTGAAATACGAGATAGGACTTAACAGCGATGAGATTTTACAACAAAAATCAGGAAGCTGGTTAATGCCAAGTGTCGAAAGAGACCTGGGATTATAAAAACTCTCGTATGCTGCGAGTAAGTATAACCAGTTCTCAGTGCACTCTGGCACTATTTAGGCAAAATAAGAGTAGCACAGTCTTTGAGTCTATGCTTCCACTCCTCGGTGCGTACTGCAAAGAGATTGTCAGCCCAGGCCATGAGAGAACATGTATGCTCTTACTCTGTTTGCTGTATAATCTTGTTTGTGGTGGCAGTGCATTGGTGGTACTAGGGTGTCCTTCACTGGGAAAACGAGTAGTTAAAATGTGGGGAATGTATACAGAACACAAAGTACTCTCCTGCAGTTGGAAGCTATGGATTAGACAGAACCACAGGAACATAGGTGGATGTTGGAAACAGTCTGTGGAGAAAGAAAATAAAACAAAGTGAGGTACATAACAACGTCGTTATGTAAGGTAGAAGTTATATGCACACAAGACACAGTCTGCAAGAATACAGTCATACAAGAAGATACCCATTAAGTTTTGGGGGCCATCTAGGTCAATTGACATAATAAAGTTTATTAAGAAAACTTTGGTGCGTGGCATCTGGGGTCTTAAAAGCTTGCAAGCGGCCATCTAAGATGCATCAGTTGGTCCCAGCCCACTAGGAGGAAAGGAGAATGAAGAACACCAAAGGCACAAGGGAAATATTAGCCCAGGAGACAAAGGGCCACATAAACCAGAGACTCCATCGGCCTGAGACCAGAAGAACTAGATGGCGTGTGAAGCATAACTCAAATTCACCTAAAAAGACCAGACTTAATGGTCTGACTGAGACTGAGGGGACTCCCAAAACTATGGCCCCTGGATGCTCTATTAACCCAGAACTAAAACCATTCCAGAAGCCAAGTCTTCAAAGATTAGACTGGACTATGAAACAGAAAATAATACTCGTGAAGAGTGTGCTTCTTAGTTTAAGCAGGTACACGAGTCCAAAAGGGTGGCTCCCGTCTGGAGGCAGGATGAAAAAGCAGGAAGGGATGGGAGCTGGTTGGATGGACACAAGTAAGCCGGGGTTGAAATGTGGAGTGTGCTGTTGCATTGTAGGGATTGCAACCAGTGTCACATAACAACGGGTGTATAAATTTTTGTGTGAGAAATTAATTTGAGCTGTAAACTTTTACGTAAACCACAATAAAAAAAAAATAAAGGTCATGTGCACTTGTGCCACTCTCAAAAGAAAAAAAAAAGATACCTGTTAAACACGTTGAAGGAGTCCCTGGATAGTACAAACAGATAAGGCACTTGGCTGCTACCTGAAAAGTTGGAGGTTTGAGTCCACCCAGAGGTGCCTTGGCAATCTACTTCCAAAAAATCAGCCATTGAAAAACCTATGGAGCACAGTTTTACTCTGACACACATGGGGTCGCCGTAAGTTGGAGTCAACTCAATGGCAAGTAGTATTGGTAAACACATTGGAATGGTTGCCAGTGGAGTATGGTAGTGGGACGGGGGGGTAAAAGGAAAGAAACAGGTAGCTAACTGCATAAATAAAATGAGGATAATGATAGTACTCACCTGCAGATTTGCCTGGAAAATTAAATGACATCCTGTGAGTTAATGGGAAACCCAGGTGGTATAGCGGTTAAGAGCTACAGCTGTTCACCAAAAGGTCTGCAGTTTGAATCCACCAGGTGCTCCTTGGAAACCCTATGGGGCAGTTCTACTCTGTCCTATAGGATCACTATGAGTCGGAATCGATTCAATGGCATTTGGTTGGGTTTGGTGAGTTAATGGCCTGGTACCGTGCCTAGTGCCTGCTTAGCCTTGGGTACAAAGTAAGGTGGGCTTGGCCAGGGCGAAGGTGTGTGCGTAGCCTCTTTGCTGATCCTCTTTCTTCCCCACCTCCCCAGGTCTTGTTTGCCACGGAGACCTTTGCCATGGGTGTAAACATGCCGGCCCGAACAGTGGTGTTCGACACCATGCGCAAGCATGATGGCTCCACCTTCCGGGACCTGCTCCCTGGAGAGTATGTGCAGATGGCAGGCCGGGCTGGGCGGCGGGGCCTGGACCCCACGGGAACCGTCATCCTGCTCTGCAAGGGCCGCGTGCCTGAGATGGCAGACCTGCACCGCATGATGATGGTGAGGCCAGTGGGCACACCCCAGCTCTGGGGAACCTGTTGGGTTCTCTTTTTTCCAATTTTCTTTCCTTTTTCCTCTTTTTCTCCTTTTTTTTTTGCCCAGGAGAAGTAAACCTACTGCTGTTGTGAGGTGCCCTTGAGTTGATTTCGACTCATAGTGACCCCACGTGACAGAGTAGAACTGCCCTGTGGAGTTTTCTAAGCTGTAATCTTTATGAGAGCAGATCACCAGGTCTTTCTCCTGCAGAACTGCTTGACGGGTTTGAACCACCAACCTTAGAGTTAGCAGCTGAGTGCCTAACTGTTGTGCCACCAGGGCTCCTTGAAGCCAGGCTAGGAGTGAACAGATCGACAGATGAGATTGGAGCTAAGAGATCGCATCTCCTGTAGTGTTTTCCCACTGTAAATATGGAGTTCATTGAGGCCTTGGAGAGTCTATTTATGATGTAGTTTAGCTCCCTTATCTTACAGACAAGAAGGGCAGGCAGTTTGCCTAGGGCCCCATGGTTGCAGAGCTGGAACTAGGTCTGCTGGGACTAGATGTAGTCCCCAGAGGACTGGGTTGTAGCTGGGGAGCAGCAGGTCCCACCCCGATCTCCCTGATTTCTCTGACTTGGCCCTAGGGAAAGCCATCCCAGCTGCAGTCCCAGTTCCGCCTCACGTACACCATGATCCTCAACCTGCTGCGCGTGGATGCTCTCAGGGTGGAGGACATGATGAAAAGAAGCTTCTCTGAGTTTCCGTCCCGCAAAGACAGCAAGGTGAGGAAGTTGGGTGACTAGTAGGCCAGGCAGGAGAAGCCAGGCTAGGAAGAGGTGGCCATCTAGAGGCCCGTAGGGGTGAGGCTGGGGGTGGCCAACTGGGCCTGAGACTCTCATTTGACAGCTCCTCCCCTCTCCCTGTTCCTGCCCCATCAGGCCCATGAACAGTCTCTGGCTGAACTGACCAAGAGGCTGGGGGCCTTGGAGGAGCCTGATGTGACTGGCCAACTGGTCGACCTGCCTGAGTATTACAGCTGGGGGGAGGAACTGACAGAGGCCCGCAGCCTGATCCAGGTGAGTGTGTGTAAGTGTTGAGGGGATAACGGGGGCCCTGAACCTGGTCCCACTGTCGTTTGTGACACCTCCCTTATTCTCCATGCACATCTCTGCTTTTCAGCGGAGCATCATGGAGTCTGTGAATGGGCTGAAGTCTCTCTCAGCAGGAAGGGTGGTGGTCGTGAAGAATCAGGAGCATCACAACGCCTTGGGGGTGATCCTTCAGGTGAGGGGGATGGGGACTGGAGCCCAAAAGGCTGGGGAAAGTTGCAGTCACCACAGTGCTCTCGTTTTCCCTTTCCCCTCCTTTCCTTTCTACCTCCCTGTCCCCTTGAAGTCTGCCCTCATCGTTTGATTTGGTCGTCCGTCTATACTGGTGGGCTCTACGTGGCTGCTTCCACGGCCTCTGCCCGAGGGTGAGGATTTGGTCTCCACTTTTGATGTCCACTCCTCACACCCCGCCCTGGCCTTCCCGCCCCCCAGGTCTCCTCAAACTCCACCAGCAGAGTATTCACAACCCTGGTTTTGTGTGATAAGCCTATGTCCGAGGACCCACAGGACAAAGGGCCAGCCACCCCAGATGTGCCCTTTCCAGATGACCTTGTGGGATTCAAGCTGTTCCTGCCTGAAGGTGAGAGTGAGGCAGGTGCCCAGTTCTGACAGCTGTGCAGGGGGATGCCTGGGTCCATCGCGAGGTCTGACCCTGCTCCCTCCTTCCACAGGGCCTTGTGACCATGTCATGGCCAAGCTCCAGCCAGGAGATGTGGCTGCCATCACCACTAAGGTGCTCCGGGTGAATGGGGAGAAGATCTTAGAGGACTTCAACAGGAGACAGCAACCAAAATTCAAGTCAGAGATGCAGGGGAGGCCCTTTGTTTGGGGAGGGGCCATGTGGCAGGGGCTGGGTGTAGCTGTGGTGAGTGGGCTGCCATAGCCAGAAGGGGCCATGTGGCGGGGGATGGGTGTGTGTGTGTGATGAAGGGGGCTCCCCTAGCATGAGAGGGACCATGTGGTGAGGGGGCCCAGCCTGAGGGGATGCCTATGGGAGAGAAGCCTCTTGCCCTAGGTCTCAAGACCTGTTCCCTCCTTAGGAAGGATCCTCCCTGTGCGGCTGTGACCACTGCTGTCCAGGAACTGCTGCGCCTGGCTCAGGCCTACCCGGCGGGACCCCCAACCCTCGACCCTGTCAACGACCTGCAGCTCAAGGATGTGTCAGTGGTGGAGGGTGGTCTTCGGGCCCGCAAGCTGGAAGAGCTGATCCGGGGGGCTCAGTGTGTGCACAGCCCACGTTTTCCTGCTCAGGTAGGGCCACTGATGCCAGCTCCCAAGCTGGGAGGTGGGTGCTTTTCCTCTCTGGCCTCCTGTACACTGGCTGCTTCCGTCTCAGCTCTTGTCCTTGGTACAGCTCTGCCAAGGGGCGAGGGGAAGGCTAATGGGCACCTGCCTGGGGCTCTCTGCAGTACCTGAAGCTACGGGAGCGAGTGCAGATACAGAAGGAGATGGAGCGGCTGCGCTTCCTGCTGTCGGACCAGTCACTGTTGCTGCTCCCAGAGTATCACCAGCGAGTAGAGGTGAGGGGGCAGAGAGAGGGGCTGGAGGGCTAGTGTGGGAGAGGACACAGGCTCCTTAACACCTACCCTCTTTCTTCCAGGTGCTCCAGACCCTGGGCTATGTGGATGAGGCAGGCACTGTGAAGCTAGCAGGGCGGGTGGCTTGTGCCATGAGCAGCCACGAGCTGCTCCTCACTGAGCTCATGTTCGACAACGCACTGAGCGCCCTGCGGCCTGAGGAGATCGCAGCCCTGCTTTCCGGCCTGGTCTGCCAGAGTTCTGGGGACTCTGGGGATCAGCTCCCGAGCACCCTCAAGCAGGTAGAGGATACCCACGCCCCTCCCTAGGCAGCAGCATTCCCACCCCCCCACCGCATGCTGGTTCCATATCCCACCCCCCACCCCAAGTACTTAACCCACTAGTCATCAGGTTGTAAGTGCCCCTAAGAGTGGCAAAGGGTTCTTCCTTGCTCTGGGCCTCTCCATCCTAGGGTAGGAAGCAGGCCTTAACCCTTCCTTCTCCATTTGCAGGGAGTGGAGCGGGTCCGGGCTGTGGCTAAGCGGATAGGCGAGGTCCAGGTGGCCTGTGGCCTGAACCAGACAGTGGAGGAATTTGTTGGGGAGCTGAACTTTGGGCTGGTCGAGGTTGTGTATGAGTGGGCCCGGGGCATGGTAAGTGACTAGGGCTTGGAGTTTTGCACATGGCTGGTTGGAGAGCGCTGCCCAGGCCTCCTGCATTCAACCTCACTCTGCTCTCCCCACAGCCCTTCTCTGAGTTGGCAGGGCTCTCAGGGACCCCTGAGGGCCTGGTGGTCCGCTGCATCCAACGCCTGGCTGAGATGTGTCGCTCGCTGCGGGGGGCAGCCCGCCTGGTAGGCGAGCCTGTGCTAGGTGCCAAGATGGAGACAGCAGCTACGCTGCTACGGCGGGACATTGTCTTTGCAGCCAGCCTCTACACCCAGTGAGCTGCCTGGGGAATGACCCTGTGTAAAAATGTAATAAAACAGCAAACCACCCATGTGAGCTCAAGGTGCTGGGTAGGCATGGCTCAGCTCAGAAGACATAGTGGGGAGAACCACTTAGAAATATGCCTTTATTATCTGTGCACACAGAAGGGACCAGCCCCTCTGAAGCATCAGTCCTGGGGGGAGGGAGTCTTGGGGGGTGATGGGAGGTCCCGGCTCATGGCTTCCACATACCACGTGGGCAGGAAGGCATAGGGTGCATCTCGATGTACAGATACAGTGACTGGGCCGCTGGGCTCCCAGGAGAATAGGTGGACGAGCCTGGAGGCAGACAGAGGCAGGGGTGAGGGCTGAAGGCCCTGCTGCTAGGACCGAGTGGGGAGGGGCAGAGCTGAGCGCCTCACCTGGGGTCATCCTGGACAACTGTGCTCTGCGCAAAGCTAAGGAAGGCAGCACAGAAGTTCATGCACACAGAGGGGTTCCAGCCGTCACGGTCATTCTGGAGAGGGCAGGGGAGGAGGCAGTGAGGGTGAGGATGGGAGAAGAGGAAGGCAGCCCTTCGTCTTGGAGTTGGGGGATATAGCTGGGTGCTGAAACACCATTGCCTTACCCTGACATTTTCAAACATTTCCATGGTGGGAAAGGTCTTGAGAGAACAGATAAAACCCTCTGGGTTACGGAAACCGGTGACTACATTCGGGACCCCAGGCAGGAATGACTGAGCCCACCATTTCAGGAGCTTGTGTCTGTCAGGAAAGGCAAGGGGATAGTGGGAACCTCCTCCCTGCATTCTGTCCTCACCCTGAAGCTTCCTCCTCCACTCTGAGTCCCTTTCCCAGTGACAATTCTAGGCTCTCGTCCTGCCTATCCCCACCCTGAACCTGTAGAAGCTCCTCCACTGGCCGGGGCTGTGCATCTCCTTGGAGGTCTTGAGCTCTACATAGCAGGCGGGGGGCTGTGTGGATGGGGCCTGGGGGTCTGTGCAGTCTACTTCCCCCGAGAAGAGCAGAGGGTGGTTCCCCAGGCGGCTGCGTAGCACAGAGCAGAAGGCCACATTGGTGTTGACCTCCCCGGAGGGGTCTGGGGAGCCTGTGGGCTTGTCTGCAAGGAGAGAAGCAGCAGGAGGGGAGGGACTCTCAATCTCTGGGGAAGGCGGACAGGGCTACAGAGCAGGGGCAACTCTCACCTGCACACATGTACTGCTCAAACTTGTATCCCATGTACATAAGCTCCCGGAGGAGGGGTGGCCGAGCAAGCCTCTGAGCCCGAGCGGCCGGTGTCTCAATCTCACTCAGGTACAGTGTCCCCTGGAACCGGGAGGCCGCAAGCTGCCAACCCTCCTGTCGCTCATATGGTGTCGTCAGCAGTTTTGTCAGGTGTCCCCGCCATGTCACTATGGCTCCTGCCAGCCAGCCTGGATCCCTAAGAGGAAGGAGTTAGAGGTTGGAGGACTGCCAAGCATTAGCTTGGGATGGCTCCCCCAAAGAACAGCCTGCGTTCTTTATAAGGACTGATCTTCACTCCAGGTTTGGTTCTTCTGATTTTTAAGGGGAAGGAGCCCTGGTGGTGCAACAGTTAAGCACTCAGCTGCTAACCGAAAGGTTGGTGGTTTGAACCCACTCAGGCTCCCTAAGAGAAAGATGTGGCAATCTGCTTCTGTAAAGATTACAGCCAGTAAAACACTATAAGACAGTTCATGTGGAGTTGCTATGCATCGGAATCAACTTGAGCCACTCAAGGAGCCACTTGGTGACAACAATTTTAAGGGGAGGTGCAGGTCTCCAGGTTCTCCCTGTGTGAGAGATTCCGCTCACCTCTCCAGCTGGCCTCGGTGCTCCAGAAGCCAGCGTAGCAGGTGGTCCAGCCCCTCTCGAATCTCCTCATCCCGGGGCTGGTACCGATCAGGGTACCCGTCTCTGAGGTCAAAGTTGGGGCCTGGACCATTGGTAGGGGGTGGGCTGTAGTAGCGCAGGGCTCGGGCATCTCCATGGTACTGGCGTTGCGCATCCAGGGAGAAGCAGCCCAGTTCAGAAGGGCGCCGGTAGAAAGGAAAGGGCCCAGAGTAGAGGGCAGGGTCTGTGGGCAGTGATGGTGCGGGGCGAGGAAGTTTGTTCCGAGGCTCAGCTGCTTCTAGCTTCCCAGCTCCTTTCTTGGTCCCTCTGGGCTCCATGTAGTTCTGAAAGGGAAAAACAATTCCCATTTTATGGAAGAGGCTACTGAGAACTATGACTCCAGGTCAGGACTAGATGGGCCTCCCAATCGCCAGGCTCTGGTCTTGAAACACCCAGGTCCCAACAGCTCAAACAGAACCGCGGCGAGTCACATACCCCGCCTCTCCCCAAGGCCTCTACTCCCAGTCCCGGGACACTTGCCTCCGATTTGGGCTTAGATCCAGGATCTGGTTATCTCAAAGCCGCCCAACTTCGACTTCCACCTCCACATGGCTATGACGTTATGGCAGGCACTTAAGAAACAAGAGGGTTGCAAAGATAGTTCTCCTGCTTTCGATGACGCAATCATCTAGCGACAGTGGCGGGCAAACCCGTAAAGGGCTTCGCTTTACACCAGGAAGCTGATCCGAGCGCGGCGCCCCCGGCGCCCTCTCTTCCTCCCCGCCCTGCTTGTGCGTCCCTGGACGTGAGTGCTCTTGGAGTGAGCCAATCAGCGGCAGGCGTGGGGCTGTGGTATCCGCCTTGGGACCGCCTCTCCCAGCAAGAGCCCGAGAGATGACAAGGGGACGCCTTTTCGTCATCACGTAGTCGTTCTTACACTCGCCCGCCGGGTCTCCAAGGAGGGACGCCCAACGAGCTTGATGTCATTTCTCTGCGCCGGAAGACCGTCCTTTAACGCTCTCCTCCCTCGTTCCCTGCCCCCTCCCCAGCACTGTAAGGCCAGAAGTCCCGGGATATGAGCCGGAAGAGGCATCGCCTGGTCTCGGAGACCTTTGGGCTGAAGAGGCGGCGGGAGCGTGAGGATGGAGAAGTGGATCCTCTGAGGGGCGAGTCTGGTAATCATGGCAACCCAGGGCGGGGCTAAAGACCCCAGCGGGTGGGGCCTCACCTCCAGTAACCATGGATACTGGGGGACCAGCTTCCTCCTGAGGTGTAGCCTCCTACTCCGCCCAGTGTACGCTTCTGTGACCGGTCTCTCCCCAGGGTCGGCGCGAGCGGCTGTCGCGGAGCTAGTGCGGCTGTTTCCACGAGGCCTGTTCGAGGATGCGCTCCCGCCCATCGCGCTGAGGAGCCAGGTGTACAGCCTCCTGCCTGACCGCACGGTGGCCGACAGGCAGCTGGTGAGGGGCGTCGGAGTGATCGACGGAGAATCCTCCCCGGCCTCGCTGCCACTCTGGAGGCTCCCCCGTCACTCAGACGCTCGGTTGGTCCGCCAGCCATTCAGCAAACGTTAGACTATTTTGGGCCAAGCACTATGCCAGGCACTGCTGTACCACTGAGAATGCGACAGACCCTGTTAAAAAGACCCCCAGGCAGTAGAGAGCATGACAAGTTATGGAGGTGGAAAAGCGAGGCTTTTGGGGAAGCAGAATCATTGGGCATAGTTCATGCATTCAGCGCTGGGAATGTAGGCTGCGTCACATCTCGACAGGCCTTGTACTTCAGTGTTTCCGTATTACACTGAAGGCCGTGAGCCGCTACAGAATGTTAGGAGAGTGAAATGGGTGAATTGGAAGTAGTGAAATGAGGCAAGGAGATCGGTTGGGAAGATGTTGCAGCTGAGAACTGGGGAAAGTGTAAATTAGGGCAGTGTAGTAGGGAGGGAGAAGGGTGAAGTTGAGGGATGTGGAGAGTGAGGAAGAGGAGGAGTCCAGGATAATTCTCAAGTTTCCCCGTAGAATAGGAGCAGATTGAGTTGTTGGAGGCAGATGATGTGTTCAGTTTTGTACAGGCTGAGTTGGAGATACTTGTAGAGCATCCCAAGGCAAATGTGTATGTCATTTCGGGTGGGCCATGATTCCCAGTACTTCATTTTGTGTGGTTGTCCTCCATTTTGTAATCTGACGTGATTATCCTATGTGTTGTAAATCCTGGCCTCTGTGCCAATGATTATGATCCTATTAGGGAGTAAGCTGTCTGTTATGTTAATGAGGCAGGACACAATCTATAGGATTAGGTTGTATCTTGAGTCAATATTTTTTGAGATATAAATGAGAGATCGAGCAGAGAGGGGAGGGACCTCCTACCACCAAGAAAGAAGAGCTGGGAGCAGACTGCATCCTTTGGACCAGGGGTCCCTGCACTGAGAAGCTTCTAGACTAGGGAAAGATTGATAACAAGGGCCTTCCCCCAGAGCCAACTGAGAGAGAAAGAGAAAGCCTTTGCCTAGAGCTGGTGCCCTGAATTTAGACTTCTAGCCTCCTGGACGGGGGGAGAATAAGTTTCTGTTTGTTAAAGCTACTTGCTTGTGGTATTTCTGTTACAGCAGCAGTAGGTAACTAAGACAGTGTAGTAGACAGTTGGATTTGAAAATTTGGAGAGAACTGAGCCAGTGATATCGAATAGGAAGTCACTGGGATGTGGCTGAGATCTGGTAGGAAGAGTGAGTGGAGGAGTGATTTCTAGCCTTTTTACAAACTTTGGAAGATGGTGAAAGCTATGGCTCTTTCCAGAAAAATGCACATATGCCACATACATACAAAGCACATGTAGAGTTTTCAGGCAGTGTTTCACAGATCCTCTGAGGCCCAGTGTTAAAGACCCCAGCTTTAGAGTGGAAGATAATAGGACCAAATCCAGAATTCTGGGAGACACCAGCGTTTAAAGCAGTATTTCTCAAAGTATGGCCTGAGTTCTATCTGTATCAGAATTACCTGGGCTGCCTGTTAAAAAATACAGGTTCCTGGGACTCACTCAAGACTAATGAATTAAAATTTCTTGGGGTGGGATCAGGTAGTACATATCTTTAAATTATTGCCCCAAATGATTCTTAATGTACCTTAAAATTCATGTCCCACTGATGAAAGGGGAAAGCAGAGGAAGAGAAGTCTGTGGAGGAGGCTGAGAAGGAATTGTCAGAGTCAGGAGGAATCTAGAGAGGGGCCTATTGTGAAAGTAATGTGATTTTTCAAGAAGATAGGAGTAGTTGGCAGTGTTAGAACTTGTGACTCAAGACAGTGGTCTGTGAAGACGTCAAGTAAAATGAAAAATGAAATCTATCCATTGGATTTAGCAGGTAGAAGGTTAGTGTTGACTTGTCAAGAAAAGAAAAGAAAAGGAAGGTAGAGAGTAGCTCCAGTCTTACATGAGGAAGTGATGGAACCACTCCTTATAGAGTATTTGTTGTTTTTAATCTGGTATTATCCTGTATTTTAAGCGAGCTTTAAAAATTGCACAAAGTAAAACATAAACACGCACACACACACACACACACACAATTTAAAGAGCATTTATAAAACAAATACCCGTTTATCACCACCCAGATCAGAATAACAGCATGGCCAAAAACCAAACCAAACCCATTGCCGTTGAGTTGAAGGTTGTAAATCTTTGTAGAAGCAGACTGCTACATCTTTCTCCTGCTGAGCAGCTGGTGGGTTCAAATGGTAGACCTTTCGGTTAGCAGCAGAGCACTTAACCACCGTACCACCAGGCTCTTCTAGAACATGACCACCATCCCACATATATCCCTCTCTAATCAGAATGCCTTATGTCCCTGGGAGGTAACTATTGGCCCAACTGGTATGATTGTTGTTGTCTTAGTTTTTTTTAATACTATCTATATGTATGTCCATAAATGACAAAGCTGAGTTTTACCCATTTTGAACTTGATATAGATGGAATCATACTGTATGTATTTATTTATATCTTATTTCATTAGGTGGATTATATTTTTGAGATCCTTCTAGTTGCCTGTTTTAGTCATCTAGTGCTGCTATGACAGAAATACCACAAGTGGATGGCTTTAACAAAGAGAAGTTTATTCTCTCATAGTCCAGTAGGCTACAAGTCCAAATTCAGGGGATCAGCTCCAGGAGAAGGCTTTCTCTGTCGGCTCTGGAGGAAGGTCCCTGTGATGCATCAGTCTTCCCTTGGTCTGGGAGCATCTCAGTACAGAAACCTCAGGTCCAAAGGATATGCTTTGCTCCCGGCACTGCTTTCGTGGTGATATGAGGTTTCCGTGTCTCTCTGTTCACTTCTCTCTCATATCTCAAAAGAGATTGACTTAAGTCACTACTTAATTTTGTAGACCTCACGAATATAACTGCCGCTAATCCATCTTATTACATCATAGTGGTGGAGTTTACAACACATAACGAAATCACATCAGATTACAAAATGGTACACGATCATACAGTACTGGGAATCACGATCCAGCCAAGTTGACAGATATTTTTGGGGGACACAATTCAATCTATGACATTGCCTATAGCTATAGTTAATTCATTGTCATAGATTTCCTTTTTGTGGATATACCCCAATTTGTCCAGTCTAGTGAAATCATATTTTTCTAGGAATTTGTCAGTTTCTTCTAACCTTTCAAATTTATTGGCGTAAAGTTTGTGATATTCTCATTTTATTATCTGCAGGATCTGTAGTGATAACCCTTTTATCATTCCTTGTATTGGTTATTTGTGTTTTTTCTAGTTTTTTTTTTTTTCCTTTTTCTTGGTTAGCCTCATCAGTGGCTTCTCAATTTTAATAATCTATGTTTAGAAAGAATGTGTATTATTCAGTCATTAATTTGTTAGTCACTGAAGTTATTATTAAAATCTTCTGTATGCTCACTTTATCAGTTTTTTCTCTGAATTTACGAGAGTTGGATTATTATACCCACTGTGATTATAGAGTTGTTATTGTCTCTTCAAATATTTCTCCTACCTTATTCTCTCTTTTCTTTCCTTCCTTCCTCCCTTTTTCCCTTCCTCCCTCCCTCCCTCTTTCTTTCCATTAAACACATATTGGACCTTGTTTTTGTACTCTATAAGAGTTTTGGAAACCCTGGTGGTGTAGTGGTTAAGAGCTATGGCTGCTAACCAAGAGGTTGACAGTTGGAATCCATCAGGTGCTCTTTAGAAACTCTATGGGGCAGTTCTACTCCGTCCTATAGGGTGTCTGTGAGTCGGAATCAGAATCGACTCGATGGCAGTGGGTTTGTTTTTTTAAGCGTCTTAGCCTCTTTTCTGTGTTTTCGGTCTTTTTGACTCTTTTTATTGTTGTATTCTGATTAATTTTTTCATCTGTCTTACAGATTAATAGCTTTTTATTTAGCTGTGCCTAACCATTAAACCCATCCATTGAGTTCTTAATTTCATTTAGTTTATTTTTCAGTCCTAGAATTTTAGAATCTAGACCTACTTGGATATTTTACAAAACTTCCAGTTTCCTGTTGAAATTTTCCATCTTAGTTTTTATTTATTTGAGCATTGTAAGCATAGTTTTTTTTTTTTAATAGTCTGTTTTTGATAATTCCAATATTAGATGTCTTTTTGGGTCTGTTTCTGTTGTCCATTTCTTCTGGTGCTTGCTTATGAGTTTTGTTTCCTTGTGTGCCCAGTTATTTTTGACTGTGTGCTGGAAAAATTTGCCTAGATCGACAAATGCTCTCTGTGCTTATGAGTTCTTATTTTCACTTAGGTATGTATTAGTCCGATAACTCCTTATTATCTTGTATCTTGTGGGCTCTTTAATGTTTAAATTTTTAAAAAAATATTTCATCGGCCATTTTTATTCATTTTCAGTGGTTGGGTTTGTTCTTGCCATATTCCCGGAAACAGAGGTGGTCCTGGTTTACTTTTATTTGTTTTCAACATTTTTTATGATAATATTTTTTGTTTCTGGTGAAAACTTACACAGCAAATTACCTTCCCATTTAACAATTTCTGTACATATCTTTCAGTGACATTGGTTACATTTTTCACAGTGTGTCAACATTCTCATTATTTCCATTAATCTAGCTTCCCTGCCCTCCCCTTACCTTTTCATGTTTGCTTTAGGGTAAATGTTGACCGTTTGGTCTCATATAGATGATTTTTTAAAGGAGCACAGTACTCACGGGTGATATTGTTCATTTTATGAGCTAGTCTATTAGCTGAAAGGTGACCTCCAAGTGTGATTTTAGTATAAAGTTTAAAGGGTGTCTTAGGGTGATAGTCTCAGGGGTTACTCTAGTCTCTACTGGCCTTCTTTGAGAATTTTTTTGTTCTACATATTTCTCTCATTCTATCTGGGACCATCTATTGTGTCCCTGGTCAGAAGGGTCAGTAGTGGTAGCTGGGCACCATGTAGTTCTTCTGGTCTCAGGATAGATGAAGCCATGGTTCGTGTAGGCTGTTAGTCGTGTATACTAGTTTCTTCTTTGAGTCTTTGGTTTCCTTCTTTTTCTTTTACTCCAGACAAGTAGATACCAATAGTTGTATCTGTGATGGCTGCTAGTAATGTTTTAAACATTTTATTCCATACTCCATCGCATCGTCCCCCAACCAACATCTAGACTGTTAGTCCCTTGAGGGCAAGACCCATGTCTTAATCACTGTTTTATCTTAGTGCCTAGCATACGATTGGTCTTAGAAAATATGTATTGATTGTTTGACAGGTATCTGATGAAGAGGGTAGATGAGAAGGTGGGTAACCAGTTAGAAAAGGCCCCTTAGCAATCACTCTGGTTATTTTGCCCACACAGTTTTTCTTTTGCTAAGAGAAAAACTCCTAAATACAGGCAAACAGAATCTCAATGCCCAAAAGTGCCCAGAAGTTTAGCAAAGCATCTTCCTCTGATGCCCTTCTTTCTTTTTACTCCCATCTCTCTGGAGATAGAAGGAGCTTCAAGAGCAGGGGGAGATCAGAGTCGTCCAGCTGGGCTTCGACTTGGATGCCCATGGGATTATCTTCACCGAGGACTACAGGACCAAAGTGCGTGTGACTGTGTACACATATCTAGGGGCGGGGGACGAGGAAATTAGGGAACAAATATAAAGAGACAATTCCCCCACCCCACGGAGGGGGCACAGGGCTCTGGTAAGTAACAATATGAGAAGGGGGAGAGAGGAGGAGGAGAAAGGTGTGAGAGATGGAAGGACATGAGCAAGAGGGGAAAGTGTAGGAAGTGCAACGTTGTCCTGGGGATGGAGGTTGGTAGAGGCTGAGATGGGGCCAGACCGTGTATCTTGTCTGTGGTTCCAGGTCCTTAAGGCCTGTGATGGCCGACCATTTGCTGGAGCCGTGCAGAAGTTTCTGGCTTCGGTGCTTCCAGCCTGTGGGGACCTTAGCTTCCAGCAGGACCAGATGACAAAGACCTTTGGCTTCAAGGACCCAGAGATCACGTGAGACTTGGGGAGACCAACAGACTCAAGCATCTGGCCTTTTCCTTCCTCCTCCTGGTCCCATCCAACCTTGTCCTTTTCCTTCTAGTGAACCTGCCAATGGTGCTTTTTAGTAAAGTGACCTATATTTATACTCCTCTACCCAAGAGAGGAGGCCTGTCTTATCTGGAGCCTTGGAAAAAGCCCTGGACTAGAATTCAGGAGATCTGGGTGGCTAATCCAATGCATCCAGGGGCCTGGCAGGAACCATAGCTGCCTGCCATGAGTCATGCTGGGACTGAGGATAAAGAATGGAAACCAGGCAAGGGATAAACAGAAATATAATTTTGGGAGGCTATATCTGGCTTCTGCTTCCTGCTTTGTAACCCATGGCATATGTGAAAGCGTTTTATAAACTGTAAAGTACTTATGTCTTGTGGGAAACCGACTTATGATTGTTTGCTTTCAGTGTGATGTGGTGGGAGCCATGGTGAGTTGTGCATGGCAGTGGCGGGAACGCAGGAGAAAGACCCTGAGGAAGAAAGCCTTCCCTGGGAGTGGGAGTGGGTGTGTGTCAGGGTAGTAGTCAGGGAGGGCTTCCAAGAGGAGGAGCTGTTTAATGAATGAGTAATAGTGACAGGAGAAGAAAGGGTGGAGGGAGAGAAGTCCCAGCAGAGGGAGTGGAACAAGCAAGGGCACAGAGAGCTGCCCCAGGTCGGGGTTTTGTTTTTCATGCCCTCTTGCTTGGTTGTCCTTGTTTCTAGAACTTAGTATCCAGTATTAATGAGCAGGGATGAAGTGGGGAGGAGAGGTTGTTCTCAGAGCCAAAGCCTTATCTATCTTGGCTTCTTACTACCCCCAGGCAGCTGGTGAATGCTGGAGTCCTCACTGTCCGCGATGCTGGGAGCTGGTGGCTAGCTGTGCCTGGAGCTGGGAAATTCATCAAGTATTTTGTTAAAGGTAGCCCTAGGGTGCACCTCAAGCCCTCAGCCCCTCAGAAACACATTTTCGGCAGCTCCTTAAGCCTCTAGGCTGTATTCACCTTTTCCCTCTCCTGTGCCACCTCCTCCAGGGCGCCAGGCTGTCCTTGGCATGGTCCGGAAGGCCAAGTACCGGGAGCTACTCCTGTCAGAGCTCCTGGGCCGGCGGGCGCCTGCCGCCGTGCGGCTTGGCCTCTCCTATCATGTGCACGATCTCATTGGGGCCCAGTTGGTGGACTGGTGAGTCTTGCCTTCCAGCCCCTGGCCAGATGACACACAACACTGACCCAAAGTTGGATTTTATCCCTGCTCATGTTTAAGCCACTGGACAAGCCCAGCTCCTCTCTCATTCTTCCCTGAAGCCCAGGAACATTCCCTGCCAGGTTCTGAGTTCTTCCCTAATCTTGGGCCTAGACATTGGACTCCAGCCTTGTCTTTCTTTTGCACAGTATCTCTACCACTTCTGGAACCCTCCTCCGCCTGCCAGAGACCTGAGGATTCTGCTCGTCATTGCACATCTCCTCAGAGTGGGGAAGAGGGACCCAGGAGGGCAGCCTATGGTGGCTGAGACAGGGTCATGTAGGGAAGGCTCGGAAGCCAGATGGGTGTTAGGCTTACGTCTGTGCAAAGGGTCAGACGTGACTGCTGCTGTTTACATGGGCTCTGACCCAGAGATGGGGTTTGGACAGTGCCTCTCTGCCCTTCTGTGGAAGTGAAGTGCTAATGTTACTACTCTTTCTTGAGTTAGGAAGGTGGGATTTCTGGGGTGGCTGGTGAAGGAGGGCAGGATTCTCTCCCCTCATGTTGGTGTTGAAACTGCCAAATAAAGTATTTCTGCCTATGAGGTTTTCTGGTTGTCCTTTATTTAGTGTAATATGTGTGTTTGGGGGCCTTTTGTGGGGGTAGAGGTAAAGCCAAGTTTAGGCCTGAGCTTTGCCTCATTGTTCAAAGAGGAGAAGGGTTAACATTGACGTTCAGGTTGGTTCTCCCTGGGGTGTAGTGAGGGTGTGCCCGGTCTCCTAAACCACAGAATTTCTGTTAGGACCTACAACAAGCAAAGGCCTAGTGTAGTTCAGTTTTTGTGGTGGTGAAACCGAGACCCAAGTGTCTTACAAGCCCATCCTTGTTTTGTTAGACCGTTTCCATCTCCTGCACATCTGAGCCATGTGTACATGAGCATATGTACATGTGTACACATACACAGATAGTAGCGGGGAGGTACCCAGTAGGGGGTGGGATGAGAAGGGTTAATGGGGAAGGACAGGCTCTATCTCTGGGCCAAGATTCCCTCAGAGACCCAGGTGTCCAGGCTGCCCCCCCAACACTGGGCCTAGGGCCAGTTGCATTTCTTGGCTGTCACGTGGTTTCCCAGCTTAGCTGGGCCAGGGGTGGTTTCCCAGCTTAGCTGGGCCAGGGGAGGAGCAAGGTTCAGAGTCAACTCTGCCCCAAGCCCTAGATTGACCAGAAGGGAGCAGACGGACAGACGGATCTGACCCCTTGTGGATCCTCCAGCCATGAGGTTCTTCTGGGGGCTGATCTGGGCCTCCAGCTTCTTTGCCTTGTCTCTGCAGAAACCCAGGTCCTGGAGGCAGGATGTTGGGTCCTTGAGTGGGGGCAGGGCTGGCTACGGGCTGAGGGATGGGGTTCAGGAGTGGGGGAGAGCAGGGTGGAGGGCCAGCATGAAGTCCAGCTGCTGACCCGCCTCTGTTCTCCCCAGATTGCTCCTATTTTCTCCTTCTGTGGTTCACCTTGAGGTTCCCCTATCAGTGGGGGTGCAGCTCCAGGATGTCCCCCTGGGCCAAGTAGTGACAGGATCAGTGTACCTGAGAAACCCAAGCAACCCTAAAATCAATCTCCGCTGCTCCCCAGAGGTGGGCTTCACACTCAGCTCAGAAAAAGTCTTCGTACTCCTCAGCCTCCAGGTAACTGGACCACACTGCTGCTTCTTGGGACTTCCCACCCTGCTTCTCTCTGTCTTCTTGTAACCATCTTTGTTTCTCCTCACTGGCTCACCTACCCTCCTCTCCTCCCACCCCAGCTGGTCTTCCAGGTCTCTGCCTCAGTCCCCATCCTGTCCAGCTCTCACCGTCTCTGATGGCTCCCCCTCCCTGTCCTGACAGATCCCCCTGAAAGATACCAAGATCTGTGGCCTCCATGACCTCCGCAGAGGCCCTGAGGTACAGCTAGTGGCCAAGTCATCATGGCTGAAGGACTCTCTGTCCAGAAAGGTCGACACTCAGGGTGTCAACCTGCTCTTCACCTCTCGCCGGGGACACCTCTTTCTGCAGACTGACCAGCCCATTTATAACCCTGGCCAGCCGGGTGAGTTGTGACCTCGGGGCCTTACCTTTAACTCCCTCCCAGCCTGCTCAGGACACATGTGGTGCCCCTTAAGTGAGACAACCCCAAAGAAAGTGCCTGCCACACAGGAGGGTGTTTAGCAAATGTGTGTTCCCTTCCCTCTCACTCCTGGAAGCGGGGAATCGGGAACCACCCTCCCTTTGCACCTGGGCTCTTCCTCACCTCTCTCCCCCTACTCCCTAGTCTGGTACCGGATCTTTGCACTGGATCAAAAGATGCGCCCGTCCACGGACCCCCTCACGGTCACTGTGGAGGTGAGTCGCCGACCTCTGACCTGATTCTGGCCACTGATCTGACCCCACACCCCTCCACCCTTTCCTGACCACTTCTCCTCCTCCTCCAGAACTCTCAGGGCCTCCTCGTACAGAAGAAGGAGGTATTCTCTGCCACATCCATCTTCCAGGACAACTTTGTGATCCCAGACATCTCAGAGTGAGCGCTCCCCGACCTGGGGCTGCCCTCAGCTACACCACCCAATTCCTGCTCCAGGCTCCTGTTTCCTCCAGCACACACACAGGACAATCCCAAGCTCCCCAAGCCTCTGGTTTACCCCACAGTCCTCTTTCCAGGTCACCTGGCCATTGGCTCTCCTTGGCCCTTTGGCCCAGGCGGGCTGAGTCCCCTCTGTGTCTGTCCTCAGGCCAGGGACTTGGAAGGTCTCAGCCCGATTCTCAGGCGCCCCGGAATCCAACAGCAGCACCCAGTTTGAGGTGAAGAAATACGGTGAGAGCTGGAGACATGAGGGACATAGGGGTTGAAGGAGAGGGGGTGGGGGCCAGGCAGAGCCAGGGAGTCATGGGTGCCACATCCTGGAGGGAAGGGAGGTTTCTGAAGGGTCCTTTCACGAGAGTCTGACCTGCCTCCCCCTTTACCCTGTGCTAGTTCTTCCCAACTTTGAGGTGAAGATCATCCCTGAAAAGCCCTACATCCTGACAGTGCCTGACTTTCTTGATGAAATCCAGCTAGACATCCAGGCCAGGTAACTGCCCTGCACCCGACGCAGGCCCTGCCCAGGGCTCCCCACTCAGTGTGAACATGCCAGGGAGCCCTGCCTCCCTCCGGCCTGCTTCTCCTTCCCTCCCAGACCATTTGATTATGTCCTCCAGCCCTTGGCCCACCCCCTTCCCAATCTCCCCATGGCTACAGGTACATCTACGGGAAGCCAGTGCAGGGGGTGGCATATGTGCGCTTTGCGCTCCTGGGTGAGGATGGTGGGAAGACGTTCCTTCGGGGGCTGGAGAGTCAGACCAAGGTAGGAAGGGGGATGTGGGACGTAAGGGACTAGGGAGGAAAAGGGGGTGAGGCTGGAGACTCAGGTCTCACCCCACATCCTGTTTCCTCTCTGCCCCAGCTGGTGGATGGCCAGAGCCACATTACCCTCACAGAGGCCGAGGTCCAGGGGGCCCTGGCGAAGCTTAATATGCGTGTTACTGACCTTCTGGGGCTGCGTCTCTACGTTGCAGCAGCCGTCATTGAGTCTCCAGGTTAGTGGCTTCCCCTTATCATAACCCCAGACATGCCTTTGACCTCTAAGCTGACCTTGCATTCTCCGGTGTCAACGCCTGTCCCCTCCCCACCCCCAAACACAAACACACAAACACACATTTCTTCCACTTTTTGCTTGGACCCAAGGCCAGGAAAGCCTCAGGAGACCTTGTCTCACTCCAACTCTGTCTCTGGGTAATCCTGCCTCTTCCCCCATCTCAGTGTTTATTTTTTTGCACATTCATTCATTCATTTTTAAATTAATTAATTCAACAGACATATGTGAGGTGCTGTCTGTGTGTTAGGACCTGTTGTTGTTATTGTTCTTAGGTGCTGTCCAGTTGATTCCGATTCATAGCAACCTCATGTGACGGAGTAGAACTGCCCCATAGGGTTTCCTAACCTGTAATCTTTATGGGAGCAAATTGCCAGGTCTTTCTCCCATGGAGCAGCTGGGTGGTGGATTCGAATCGCCAACCTTTCGGTTAGCAGCCAAGCGCTTAACCATTGCATGACCAGGGCTCCTAAGGGTCTGTGTTGGGCCTTGGAAAACATAAAGATGAATAGAGCTGGCCTGTGCCCCTGAGGGGGTCACCGTCTCCTCATGCTCCTGTTCCTCTTTTCCCTGGAGTCTGTCCTCTACCTCTCTGTGCTCATGTCTTGCAGGTGGGGAGCTGGAGGAGGCCGAGCTCACATCCTGGCGTTTTGTGTCATCTCCCTTCTTCTTGGATCTTAGCAACACCAAGCGCCATCTTGTGCCTGGGGCCCCCTTTCTGCTGCAGGTTTCTGCTAGAGGGGAAGGATGAGAGTATGGATGTGGGGCAGGGGGATGTTAGTCAGAGGGCAGAGCACTGGGAAGAAAGAAGGTGGTCCCCTTGCTCTCTGTTGCTTCCCTTCTCAGTGACCTCTGTTTGACTTGCTCCTCGCCACCCATGTAGGCTCGGGTCCGTGACATGTTGGGCTCTCCAGCTGCTGATGTTCCTGTCAAAGTTTCTGCTGAGTTGTCTTCTCCTGGGCCTGCTTCTAAAACCCAGGACTTTCAGCAGAATACAGATGGGAGTGGCCAAGTCAGCGTTCCCATCAATATCCCTCAGACCACCCAAGAACTGCGGCTCTCCGTGAGATTCCCCCATCCAGCTCTTCCTCCCCGTGGGAGAGGATGGGGGAGAAAAGGAGGATGATCTGGGTTCCTGGGGATCCATGTCCCAGAGAGAGGGGAGAGCTAGGTACTGGGTCCTTGCCACTAACCATGCACCCTTTTTCCAGGTGTCCGCAGGCTCCCCTCATCCTGATGTGGCCAGGCTCACAGTGACAGCCCCACCCTCACAAGGCTCTGCATTTCTGTCTATTGAGCGGCTGCATCTTCGGCCCCCTCGAGTTGGGGACACTCTCAACCTGAACCTGAGAGCCGTGGGCGTCAGTGGGGCCACCTTCTCTCATTACTACTACATGGTGTGCATGGAGAGGAGAGAGGAGGGCTGGCCTGCAGGGAGGGTCTCTGGCAGGAAAGAGCCCTCTGAGGGGGGGCGGTGGTTACAGGGCTGGGGATGTGCAATGGAGAGAGACCGTTCTTGGCCCAGATCCTGTCCCGGGGTGAGATCGTGTCCATGCACCAAGAGCCCAGAAGGGCCGTGACCTCAGTCTCCGTGTTTGTGGACCAACGCCTGGCACCCTCCTTCCACTTCGTGGCCTTCTACTACCATGGGAGCCTCCCTATTGCCAACTCCCTGCGAGTGGATGTCCAGGCCGAGGCCTGCGAGGGCAAGGTAACAGGAGAGTTGGGGTGTGTGTGTGTGTGTCAGGGGGATATCTTAGATTCCTAGTGCTGCTGTAATAGAAATACCACAGATGGTGGCTTTAGAAAGCAGAAATTAATTTTCTCACATTTGAGGGGGCTACAAATCTGAATTCAGGGCACCAACTCTAGGGGAAGGCGCTTTCTCTATCGAGTCTGGAGGAAGTCCTTGTTACAGCTACTCTAGCCCCTGCATTCCTCGATTCCTTGGTGATCTCCAGGTGGCGTCTATCTTTCCCCCTTCTGTGCTTGCTTGTCTCTGTGTCTATGCTGCTCCTTATAACTCAGAAATTATTAGGTTTAGGACACACCCTACGCTGATGACCTCATTAACATAACAAAGAAAACCCTATTCCCAAGTGGGATTACATCCACTGTTATAGGGGTCAGGATTCTGGCACATATTTTGGGGGAGACACAATTCAGTCCCTAACAGGGCTACAGTGTGATTGCACATGGGGCATGGATTTCGTTTGGGGTGCACTGAGGATGCAAGGGACCAAAAGCAGCTCTTCCCACTCTGACGGCCCCCACCCCCGACCTCTGCCAGCTGGAGCTGAACGTGGATGGTGCCAAGGAGTATCGTCCTGGGGACACTGTCAAGTTCCACCTGCAAACAGACTCCCCGGCCCTGGTGGCGCTAGGAGCTGTGGACATGGCCCTGTATGCTGTGGGCAGCAGGTCCCACAAACCCCTCAACATGGGCAAGGTGTGTCAAGACCTCTCCCCAGTCTCCTCCCCTTGGTGCCTCGTTTCTCTCATTGCCCTGCGCTCTGAGTCTGAGCCCAGTCCCCAGATCTCGCCAGCTCCCCACAGACTCCTCACAGTTCTCCCACAAGCTTTGGGCCTCTTCACAGCTCTTGGCCCTTTGGCCCGTTTCCCACTCTCCACATCCCTCTCATGTTTGTTCATATCCTCGTCTCTCACCGACCACCCAATCCTGCCCCTTGGCCACTCCTGTCTCCACAACATTCCTGCCTTTTCTTGCCAGGTCTTCGAAGTTATGAACAGCTATGACCTGGGCTGTGGCCCTGGTGGCGGGGACACCGCCCTTCAGGTGTTTCAGGCCGCGGGTCTGGCTTTTTCTGATGGAGAACACTTGACCTCACCCAGAAAGAGTGAGAGCAGAGGAGGAAGGGGATGGGTGGGGGATAAGGAAGGAGGCTGGGCCTTGGGGAATAACACAGGAAGGGCAGGGGTGGGAAGGGCTGGGCAGGGGCAGGAGAACAGGGAGGAGAGGGGGGAGGCCACACACCCTATGGCTTGGCTGCAGCCCTGCTCTCTACTAGGTCTGAGCTGCCCCCAGGAGAAAACTCGGAAGAAGAGAAACGTGAACTTCCAAAAGGCCGTTAGTGAGAAGTGTGAGTGGTGGGTGCCTGAGAGGCAACTTAAGCTCTTCACTTACAGCCAGGGGCCAGCGTAGGCTCTGCCTCTTGGCTGCTTGGCTCTTCATGCAGCCCTTGTGTCGTATTTGGGGCCAGAGAGCCAAGCTCTGGGGATGAGGGTAGATGAGTGGGTGGCTCCCTCCCTGGTCTCTCTTCAATTCCTGCCCTCTCAGGGGTGAGTCCCTGTGGATCCAGGGTTGGACAGGGTATGAGCTGTGTCTCCTTCTTGTCCCCTATGTTGACCCTCAGCCCGGCCCTGCAGTGGGCCAGTATACTTCCCCAACAGCCAAGCGCTGCTGCCAGGACGGGCTGACCCGGCTGCCCATGGTACGCTCCTGTGAGCAGCGGGCGGCCCGTGTGCCACAGCCGGCCTGCCGGGAGCCTTTCCTGTCCTGCTGCCAGTTTGCTGAGAACCTACGCAAGAAGGCCCATGCCACGGGCCGGGTGGGCCTTGCCCGAGGTGAGGGGCTGGGTGGGCTGGGGGACAGGCGGGGTGCCTGGGAGGGCAGGCGGCCCTCTCCTCACTCTCCTCCCCCGGTCCCCCAGCCATGCAGATGCTGCAGGAGGAGGAACTGATAGAGGAAGATGACATCCCTGTGCGCAGCTACTTCCCCCAGAACTGGCTCTGGAAATTGGAGACAGTAGACCACTCCAAGACGTGAGGGCATGGGGGGCCTGCTCACCTCTAGGCTGTGCGTGAAGCCAGCCCTGAGTGTGATGGGCTTCTCCACCTTTCCTGTCACAGATTGAAACTGTCGCTCCCCGACTCGCTGACCACGTGGGAGATCCATGGCGTGAGCCTGTCCCAGAGCAAAGGTGAGGTCACCCCTTCCCATCTCTTCTCGACCCAGGCTCCCTGTTTAGCCCTTTGCTCTTAGTATAGGGAGGGGGCCCAGAGAGCTGGCGAAGTCTCTACTCAGCATCCACCTGGGCTGGGAGGCTAGCGAGCAGTGGCCACCAGTGGCGGAGAGCAGAGCACTGGACCACTCCCTGCCCCTCCCTGCTGGGACTCTGGCTGTGATGCCCTTACACCTCTGAGCTCCTATATGTCCTCCCGTCAGGCCTGTGTGTGGCTACGCCAGCACGACTGCGAGTGTTCCGCAACTTCCACCTGCATCTCCGCCTGCCCACCTCCATACGCCGCTTTGAGCAGCTCGAGCTGCGGCCCGTGCTGTACAACTACCTGGATACAAACCTGACTGTGAGGGCCTGCTGGTGCCCAAGCACAGGGGGCTGTCGGGATGGGAGCCTGGGGGCAGGTGAGGGGTGGGGAGTCTACCCTGGCTGGGGCTCTGGCCAACCTCCTCCCTTCTTCCTGCCCTTAGGTGAGCGTCCACGTGGCCCCAGTGGAGGGGCTGTGCCTGGCTGGGGGCGGAGGGCTGGCCCAGCAGGTGCTGGTGCCTGCTGGCTCTGCCCGGCCTGTGGCCTTCTCCTTGGTGCCCACGGCAGACGCTGCTGTGTCCCTGAAGGTGGTGGCTCGAGGGTCCTTCGATTTCCCTGTGGGGGATGTAGTGTCTAAGGTTCTTCAAATTGAGGTGAATAGAGCACCCCTGACTTCAGGTCCCCAGACTCCCAGATTTACCAGCTGCCCCCACCCCCAGCACCCTCAGTGCTGACCAGGCCAGGGGCCCAACACCCAAACCCAATGTTTGACCCAGCTCGGTCCCTGAAGTTCAAACTCAAAGCCCTGGAGAGTCTGTACTTGGAGGGGGCAGGCTCTGAGTCCTGCGTAATCTCTCATGGCCATGTTTCTCCCGACACAGAGGGAAGGGGCCATCTTCAGGGAAGAGATTGTCTATGAGCTCAACCCCCTGGGTGAGTGACCCCCACCCCCAGCCACCCCTCACTGCCAGCAGTTTCCTAAGGAGTTGGGGTTGCAGGGGATATGGACAGCATGGCAGGCTGCCAACTCCACATTTCCCCAGACCACCGAGGCCGCACCTTGGAAATTCCTGGAAACTCTGATCCCAATATTATCCCCGACGGAGATTTCGGCAGCTTTGTCAGGGTCACAGGTAGGAATGTCCTCCGCCCCTTCCCAGGGTTGCCCTCAGATTCATGTGAGACCTGTGGACCTCCGTTAGCTCCTGCAGCCCTCCGGCCCTGGGTCCCCAGACCTACTCTCTGATCTTTACCCTTTTTTCCCTCTAGCCTCAGATCCGCTGGACAGTTTGGGCTCTGGGGGGGCCTTGTCCCCAGGCGGCCTGGCCTCCCTATTGAGGCTGCCCCAGGGCTGCGCAGAGCAAACCATGGTCTACCTGGCTCCCACACTGGCTGCTTCCCACTACCTGGACAAGACGGAACAGTGGAGCACCCTGCCCCCAGAGACCAAGGACTACGCTGTGGATCTGATCCAGAAAGGTTGTGGGTCGGGAGCAGGCAGAAGCTGGGGCTAGAGGGCAATTGATGGAAGATGGGAGGCCCAGGAGAATGGAGAGGGGAAGAAGGGGGCACCTGATGGGAATGGGGAGCATGTTTTGGGGCCCGAAGTCATGGGAGAGTGGGTCTCACCTCAGCAGCTGCCTCTCCTCTGCAGGCTACCTGCGGATCCAGCAGTTCCGGAAATCAGATGGTTCCTACGGGGCTTGGTTACACCGGGACAGCAGTACCTGGTGAGGCTGGAAGTGTGGTTCTGAGAGGGGTGCAGGCTGTTGGAGTAAAGCCAGGTCCAGTGGGATGGGAGAACAACTATAGGTGCCTGGGGGAGTAGGGACGTGCCCCCTCCAGGGACCAGTCCCTATCCCCACCATCCCTTCCTCCCCTCTAGGCTCACAGCCTTTGTGCTGAAGGTACTGAGTTTGGCCCAGGAGCAGGTGGGCGGCTCACCTGACAAGCTGCAGGAGACAGCCTCGTGGCTGCTGTCCCAGCAGCAGGCTGACGGTTCCTTCCGGGACCCCTGTCCCGTGATCCACAGGGGCATGCAGGTGCGGGTGGGAAGGCATGGCTGAGGAGATCTGGTGGGGACACCCTCTCAGCCCTCCCTCTCCTGGTTGACATCTTCTTTCCTCCCTCCTCCAGGGAGGCTTGGTGGGGGTTGATGAGACTACAGCGCTCACAGCCTTTGTGGTCATCGCCCTTCATCATGGGCTGGTCGCCTTCCAGGACAAGAGTGCCGAGGGGTTGAAGAAAAGAGCGGTAAAGACACCGGTGCCTGCCCCCTTGCTGGCCCCCAGTCCTCCGCCACACCCCTTTTTCCTCAGGAACCCAGCTGTCCAGCCCCCAGACCTCCTTCCTCACTTTCTTCTGCTAGGAAACCTCCATCTCACATGCAAACTCATTCTTGGGGAAGCAAGTGAGTGCTGGGCTCCTGGAGGCCCACGCGGCAGCCATCACGGCCTACGCCCTGACGCTGTCCCAGGCCCCCGAAGATCTACAGAATGTGGCCCACAACAACCTCATGGCCATGGCCCAGGAGGCTGGCGGTGAGCGACAAGGGGTCCTGGCAGTGAGCCTGGGGCTTAGGGGACCTTGGGACCCTTGAGTGTCCCCGAAGGAGAGATGGAATGAAGAGCCTGAGAAGGAATTCGAAGCATAGGCAGGGATGGTTGGGGTAAAACCAGGCGAGCTGGCGGGCAACTAGGGTGCTCCGTGGCTGTCCCCTAACTGCATGTGGTCTCCTTTCACTGCAGATAACCTGTACTGGGGCACAGTTGTCGGGTCTCAGAACAACGTCGTGTCACCCACCCTGGCTCCTCGCAACCCGTCAGACCCTGTGCCCCGGGCCCCAGCCCTGTGGATTGAAACCACGGCCTATGGCCTGCTGCACCTGCTGCTTCGGGAGGGCAAGGCCGAGATGGCCGACCAGGCTGCAGCCTGGCTCACACACCAGGGCAGCTTCCAGGGGGGATTCCGCAGCACCCAGGTAGGGGCTGCCCCAGGGCCTGGGAGGTGATCCTGAGACCAAGCACTGAGTCCTGATCCCTCCTCCCCAGGACACGGTCATTGCCCTAGATGCCCTTTCTAAATACTGGATCGCCTCCCACACCACCGAGGAGAAGACGCTCAATGTGACCCTCAGCTCCACCGGCCGCAGTGGCTTCAAGTCCCTTGTGCTCCAGCTGAACAACCGCCAAATCAAGGGCCTGGAGGAGGAGCTGCAGGTGACCCACTCCCTCTCCTGGGTTGCCACTACATCTGGGCCACCCCACCCTCCCACCCTGTGGGCTCCCCACAGCCCCTCTTCTTCCTGAGATCCTTGCAGGGAGGCTGACTGCCATGTGACCTTGGGAGAGTTACCTAGCCCCGAAGCTTTGTTTCTCTCAGCTGCAAAACAGTATCTGCAGAGTCTACCCAGCAGAGTTTTAAGAGGCTGAGATGAGGTCGTGCAAGTGAAGGTGTATACTGTGAAATGTGATGTGGGGAGAGGAAGTGGGGTGTTTTTAGGGAGAAGAAGAGTTGGAGCAATGAACACGTTTTCCTAGGCCCTCTGACATCTTTCCCTTTTCTATTCCTGGAAGTTTTTCTTGGACAGCAAGATTAATGTGAAGGTGGGAGGAAACAGCAAAGGAACCTTGAAGGTGAGAGCTACAGGAGCAGGCACCTGGGCCTAGGAAAGCAGCGGGCCGGGCAGGGGCAGGGCGGGGACGAGACAGGGTCTTGAGGGAGAACTGTGCTCAGAGCTCAGTGGTGGGGAAGGAGGAAGTCATTCAGGGTTGATGTTGCCCATGCTTCCTGTCCTGGGCATTTCCCTCCTCACTCTGGTCTCCACTATCTCTGGACAATTGTCGTATCCATTACCCTCCAGGGCTGATGGCTCTCACACCCAGACCCTCAGCACAGGCCCCTCCCAGAACCACAAGCCCCACAGCGCCTCAGACACAGCATGTCCCCAACCCCTTCTTCCTCCCGTGCCCCCTCCTCTGGCTGACGGGAGCCCCTTCCACCAGATGCCCAGCTGCCCCTCTGGAGGCCACCTCAGTGCCTCCCTCTTCTGAGCCCCTCCTTATTGTCCCGGTCACTCCTTCTCTGCTCCCCTGCTGCCCATGGCCCTGTCACTGTGTCCTGGACTCTGTGCTAAGGTGGTCATGTAACGTCTCCCCGCCCCCAGTCTCACCCACTCTGATCCATGTTCTCACCTCAGCGAGACTGAGCTGAAAACACGAGTCAGATCAGCCTTGGAGCCAAGTCAGACTCCTCCGCAGGCTCGTGCGACTGGGCCCCAGCCAGCCAGACCCACTCATCTGCACAGACCCCCCCCACCTTGAACGTCCTTCCACTGTTTCTCGTCCCACGGGACGAGCTCATCCTCATCCTACAAGCCTCCTCTGGGCACCCTGTGCCTTTTCATTTCTCTGCCCCTCTGTCTTATGCAATGCTTGTGCCAGATTTGCTACTTGTTATGTTTATGGACTGTTCAGTGAGCAGTACAAGAAAGGCTGGAGGCCTCAAATCTCTCAGTCCAGGCAGATGCCCTTAGCTATGGCTTGGAGAGAGGTCTGTGGCCCCTAATGTCATGTGTCCTCTTCCCACCCCCTTGCTGAGCCAGATCCTTCGTACCTACAATGTCCTGGACATGAAGAACACGACCTGCCAGGATCTTCAGATTGAAGTGACAGTCATGGGCCACGTTGAATACATGAGTGAGTGTTGGGGTTAGGATACCTTGGGGTCCCCGGGGGGTGGGTGCCAGGGACCAAGTGGCTGACCTAGCCCCTCCATCCCTGGGCAGTGGAAGCAAACAAGGACTACGAGGACTATGAGTATGACGAGCTTCCATCCAGGGACGACCCAGGCGCCCATTTGCAGCCCGTGACACCCCTGCAGCTGTTTGAGGGACGGAGGAACCGCCGCAGGAGGGAGGCACCCAAGGTGGCAGGGGAGCAGGAGTCCCGGGTGCAGTACACCGTGTGTATCTGGTGAGCGCTGGACTGCATTGGGTTTGGCGGGGGTGGCTGCTGGGCCAGGTGAGGGAGGGCAGGACCAGGTGGGCTCTGGTGTCTGACCCCCAGCAGCAGGTGGAATCTGGACAGCAGGTTACGTCTCTCTGCAGGCGGAATGGCAAGGTGGGGCTCTTTGGCATGGCCATCGCAGACATCACCCTCCTGAGTGGCTTCCACGCCCTGCGGGCTGACTTGGAGAAGGTATGGCTAGCCACCCAGCAGACCCCCTGCCCTCAGCAGCCCTTCCCCACCCCCCACAGCACCCCCAGAGGCTATACCCTGCCAGGTGCACCTCCCTATCACCATCTCCCCCTTCTTGCAGCTGACCTCCCTCTCTGACCGTTACGTGAGTCACTTTGAGACCGAGGGGCCCCACGTCCTGCTCTACTTCGACTCGGTGAGTGGGGAGAGGCGACGTAGGAGGGAACCAATGGCCCGAGTTTACCGAGTAGATGTTATGTGGTTTCTCGGAAAACTGAGGTGTCAGCAGTCAGTGCTTTTGAGGACTTGTGGTGTAAGCAGGCAGACAGGACAGAGTATGAATCAGCAGTGGACAGCGAGAGCCAGGCCAGAGGTGGAGGCAGACCCTGAGGGAGGCGGGCCCTGAGGGAGGCAGACTGGGGCCCCTGATGCATGCTGGAGGCCAGCCAGTCAGTAGGGAAGGGGAAGTCAGCACTGTGGAGCGAGCCTTTCACAAGGCTGATTTTATTCTGCTTTAGGAGTCCCTGGGTGGTACAAATGGTTTGCTCTTGACTACTAACCTCAAGGTTGGCGGTTCGAACCCACCTAGCGGCTCCACAGAAGAAAGGCCTAGCAATCTGCTTCTGTAAAGGTTACAGTCAAGAAAAACCTATGGAGCAGTTCTACTTTGTAACACATGGGGTTGCCATGAGTTGGAATCAATGCAGTGGCAATAGGTTTGGTTTGGTTTTGGGTTTTGCTGAGATTATAGCCTTCTTAGTTTTTTTTTAAACAGCTGTTATAATTTTTTGCATTTTTTCTTTAAAATTAATTTTTATTCTTAACACATACACATCAAACAGCATCGAAAGGTTTAAAAGAAGGGTAACAATTTTTTGCTGCCTTTTGGTTTTGACATTAAAATATATTTTATGAAGCGACGGTGGTCATAGATGACAGTCGTTTTTTGTCTTTTCACTGTATTACTTGGCTTAAACAAAGACCTGTCAATACTTCAATGGCCCTTGAAAATTATTATGAACCTTTACTGTAATCTCTGAGAGAATATGTGAGAAAGGCGTAGTGACGCATTAGCCACATGTTTGTGGGCCAAGGAAGACCCCAGCCCAGTGTGTGCAGAAGGACAGGCCCCATTAGCCCGAGAAGCCTAGCTGAGGAGTCTGGGCTGAACACAATGGAAAATAAGGAGTCAGAAAGATTTCTGGGCAGGGGGCTGATGATGGGGCTGCCCTAGGGCGAGACAGGACCTGTGTGGGTGTATGGAAAGGGGTCCAGGAGAGTAGGTAGAGTGGAAGCACCTGATGTGAGGTTACAGCAGATAGAGGAAGCCGAGCCATCTCAAAGTATCAGTGACAAGACAAGGCCGTCAGGAGGGTGAGCAGGTTTAGGGGGCAGGCAGAGTAGATTTGGTGAATTTATCAGTCTTGCCCAAATCCTAACTATCGGATAGGGCTGGAAGTTCAGTTTGGGACTCTTCAGCCTGGAAGGGTTTGGGGACAGCCAGAGAGTGGTCGAGCCCTCCACAGGCGACAGCAGAGGAAGGGAAGAAGTGGGGCGGGTGCTGTGCCTCTGGGAGGGAAGAAGCGAATGTGAGAAACGATTAGGTCAGAACCAAAGATGGCCCAGAAGCTAAGAGGAGGGAGAGTTTCATGGAGGAAGTTCCATGATGGGCCACTCTGCCGTGGGTCGGGACACTGAAGACTGGGAGAAGGCCACCAGCTAGGCATGAAGTCATCAGAGACCTTGGGAGCAGTTTTTACAGTTCCGGTGGCAGGATGGTAACTGAGTGTGAAGGACACTAGAGATAAGACCAACAGGAACAGGCCAAGAAAATGCAGCTCAGAGGCCTGCCAGGCCCAGAGAGTGGGTCCTGACCTCCCCTCCCCGTCCTGGGCCAGGTCCCCACCTCGAGGGAATGCGTGGGCTTTGGAGCCGTGCAGGAGGTAGCGGTAGGACTGGTGCAGCCAGCCAGTGCGGCCCTGTATGACTACTATAACCCCGGTGAGCACTGGGTACCTGGGAGGTGGGGTAGTGCAACACCCTGGCATCCAGGGGAGGTTTGGGGCAGTGCCACCATATGGGCCACCAGGAATGTGGGCAGTGAAGGGGGCAAGGGAGTCCTGGGCCTCTATGGGACTGGGCGACTGGGAGGCAGAGGACAGGCACTGTGTCCTAACCCCCTCTCTGCTTTGCTCCAGAGCACAAATGTTCTGTGTTTTATGGAGCACCAAGTAAGAGCAAACTCCTGTCCAAATTGTGCTCTGGTGATGTCTGCCAGTGTGCTGAGGGTGAGACCCTGGGCCTGGGGGCGGGGGTGTGGGGGGACATGGAATGGTCGGGGCGTACTGATGTTTCTTCTGGGGCCCTGACTTCAGGGAAGTGCCCTCGCCAGCGCCGCGCCCTGGAGCGGGGGCTGCAGGAGGAGGATGGTTACAGGATGAAGTTTGCCTGTTACTACCCCCGTGTGGAGTACGGTCAGTCTACCCACCTGGCCCTGGCCTGGCCTGCCCTCAGGGACCAGCTCTTTGGTCCTGCCAGTTATGCCTGTTCCTCTCACAGACCCACGTGTAGCCTCTTTGCTCTGCCCCCAGCTTCCAGCCCTCTTGGCCTCAGGAGACTAACCTTCCCTCCTTTCTAACCCCTCCTAGGCTTCCAGGTGAAGGTTCTCCGAGAAGACAGCAGAGCTGCTTTCCGCCTCTTTGAGACCAAGATCACCCAAATCCTGCACTTCTGTATGAAGGGCGTCATGGGCGAGGCTGGTGGGGCTGGGGCTGGAGGGGGACTGAGGTCTGGGCTTGGGGCCCGACTTCACAGCTCTCAAGAGAGCCTGGCCCCACTCTTTGGATGAGTCTGAGCTCAAATTCCTCTGCCTCTAAGAACATGGGACTTGTCCATAACCCGGAGAGCAGTATATCCCTCTGGTGGGTGAGTGGTGAGGGTTCAGTGAGACCTCTTCCCCTCTGACATCTCTTGTGCACGTCATCTCAGCCAAGGATGCCAAGGCCACTGTTGGTCAGACCCGAAACTTCCTGGTTCGAGCCTCTTGCCGCCTTCGCTTGGAGCCTGAGAAAGAATATTTGATCATGGGTCTGGATGGGGCCACCTACGACCTCAAGGGAGAGTGAGTCCCCTGGGCCCCTCGGTCTCTTACTCTCCTCAGGTCTTGTGACCTTCCTTAGGGAGCAGGTCCCTGGCATCTAGGCACCCTAAGAAGTTAGGTGCTTTGTGCTCTTCTCCCCCGTCTGCCCATCCTCCTGACCCCTGCTGACTGCCCCCTTTGTCCCCTGCAGCCCCCAATACCTGCTGGACTCAAATAGCTGGATTGAGGAGATGCCCTCGGAGCGCCTGTGCCGGAGCACCCGCCAGCGGGCAGCCTGTGCCCAGCTCAGTGACTTCCTTCAGGAGTATGGCACTCAGGGATGCCAGGTGTGAAGTGGCTTTCCACCTCCCCAGAAGGAGTCTGCTCCAGGGAAAGGCGGGGCCTGGAGGTGCTGCGGCTTACTCTGAACACAGCCCCAGGGCAAGGCAGGGGCATAATAAAGGCGTTTGGCAGCAAAGTGTCAATGTGTGTCTCCAGGACTGAGACCAGTGTTCCCACTGCCCATTCCAGGTTCTCACAGGTCCAGGCCAGGGTTGGCATCATCCTGGACTCTCAGAGCTTGGTGACTCTCGGGGTGTCCAGCTCCCTCTGAACCCTCCCAGATGGCTCATTAGGGAGCTCAGTGTATCATGGGGCCCCCTGAGCAGAATTGTGACTCACAGCTTGCATCCTGAGGCCCCAGAGTCCATACATACTTCAGCTGTGCCTCTAGGGCACTCCACTGCCCATGTGGCCACCTCAGGCTGGGCTTGTGGGCAGCTAACACCTCAGTTCTTTGGCTGTAGAAGCTGCTGTCCAGCCACACGTGCCCCTCTGTCCTCATGCGGTTGGCAGTTCTGGGTCTGTTGCACTGAGTTGAGCCCGGGTCAGTTGAAAGCCTGTTGAAACTCGATCCTAGTATTAGTGGCATTTGGTAATTTCCCCAGAGTTGTGCAATCCTCAGAGCCAGTCATGTCTTCATTCCAGTTACTGACTTTAAACCAGCCAAAAGGCTGACCTTGATGGATTTGCTAATATTCTGAGAAGACTGCTGTGCAATTGGGTTAACCCTCCCCACCCCGCCTGTCTAGTCTCCCCTCCATTCGGTGGCATCACTGGGATATTCAGGGGTGACTCAGAAATCTGTATAAAGGAATTTATGCGAGGTTAATTTTGATGAAAACTGAGATAGTTCAGCAACCTGCCAGTCATTCAACAGAAATTCCTGGCTCCTCCCCATGCCCTGTGCTAGGTACCAGGGATACAGCTATGAACTCACTCACTTCACGGTTGGGGGAGACAGACCAGCAGATGCGCAGTCCCTGTCTTCTGTGAAAGGTGTGATGTAGGGGAGCCCCATGGTCCTGAGGGGCACACAGTAAGGGCATCGAACCCAATCAGGAGGGAGAGTGTCAGAAGAGAGGCAGGAAAGGCTTCCTGGAGGAAGTGACATCTAAGTTGGGTTCAAAGGCTGAAAAGGAGCCAGGCAAAAAAAGATAGTGGGGGTAGAAGAGTTAAGGCAGGAGAAGAAGAGACAAAGGCCAGAGGCCAGGACCAGGACAGAGCACATTTGGGGCACTGTATGTAGTTCATCAGGTCTAGAATTTGGATTTGGAGGTGGGGTGGAAGAGATGGGGCTGGTGAGGTAAATGGAGTCCAGTTATAAAGGGATGCATCCACAAGCACTCCAGCTTTCGAATTGAGCCCCTCCTATTTCTCTGACCTTCCTCAGAGGCTTCCCGGGGCTGTTGCTTACATGGCCCAGTGGTTGCCTATCAGATCTCTTTCCCAAAAGCCAGTCACCATGATGGTAGTAGAAATCTGTTTACCAGAGCTGAGGATTTGGCTGCCATTGTGGTAAGACGTGGCCTGGGTCTAAGAGGTCAACTATGAGAAAGGAGGAATCTGTCACTGCCCAACCCCAGAAAGCCTACCCCTCTTTTCTCCCTCCCATCCCAGGCCTGGAACCAGGTACAGCCTGAACCTCTTCCTCAGGTCCTCCAGCAGTTAATCAGTCAGGCTAGTAGGTAGCACAGCCTGGATCTCAACTCTGGCTCTCCGACACCACCATCTACGCTCTGGGTAAAGCTTTAAGGGGAGAAGGACCTCCCACCTCTGGACGCTGGGGTCTGATGCTCATCTGGGTCAGTCTACAGAGCCAGGGGTAGGGAGTTGGGGACAGTGTGAACAGGCTGTCACCTGAGGCTTGGGCATCATGTTACCTCCAAACCTTCACTGATACCTGCCACCCTTATTTGGCATGACCTCTCCCCAAGCCCCTCCTCGAAGCTCCTCAACTGCCTCCTCACCCACAAAGTGGCTCCTGATAGTCACTTGTCAGGAATTTAAACTCTTCCTGAGGCTGGGCCTGCCCCCTGAAGGCAGTCCTGCACTGGTCGGGGGCGGGGGGCAGAAGAAGCATGAATGTAGAGAAATAGAGAAGGGAAGGGAGGGGAGGAGGGGGGAAGACAGAAAGGGGCGAGAGGAAGGACGGAGCTAGTAAATTGCCCATCCTTAGGGGTTTTTCAGTCCCCCATCCCTGGCCTTCCAATGCCAATGAGGTCCCCTCCTCTGTATCCATAAAACAATTCTCATAAGACAACCCTGTATCCATAAAATAATTCTTGCTTTTGGCTCAGGCCAGCTCAAGCTGGTCTCTTTTCCTTGCAACCAAAGAGAGGCTCTCCGAATGGTTAAGGGCACAGATTCTGCAGCCAGATTGCTAAGGCCAAATCCTGGCTCAGCCACTTGCTGGCTGTGTGCTCGTGGGCAAGCCACTTATGATAGTATTGACCCCATAGCCTGGTTAATATGGGTGAAGTACAGTGTCTGGTAGGTGGTAAGTGCTCTAAAATGGGGGACCATGTAATTCTTCATCTTCTCCTGGACACAGCTGAGAGTGAAAGAGGGCACTATTAATTACGCAGGGACTACAGGCATACACTGGGATGCCCCAGGCAAACCAGTGCGCACAGTCGCCCTGGTTTTTAAAAAAACTACGCAAATCACTCATCTCATTTTGTTCTTCAGGCAATCCTGAAAGACATATTAGAAATGGCATACTGTCTCTCTGAGACAGACTTTGTAGCCACAAGCTGATCCAAGGCAGGGTGATAGGAGGAGAGAGCCCAGGCCTGGGGTAGGGGATGGGGGGTAAACACATTGGCCTGCATGATTGATGTGGAGCCAGAAGACAGATTCCTGCTGCAGGAGCAAGGTCAGGGCTGCTTTTTCCTTCCTTTCTTCTGATGGATGGTAAGGTCTTTGAAATGGGACTCCTCAAGGCCAAGCGTCATTTCAGGAATGCACCACCACTCGGAGGGCAGGATGGTGAGAAGGGGCCTGAGGGGAGGGATCAAAGAAGTCTCAAAACAGCCCAAGTTGGCTGGCAGGGGCTCAAGAGCTATAAGTGGCTGCACCGGGGCCTCTGTGTGGGTCTCGGCCATGCTACTCCTGGGGCTCCTGCTGCTGCTGCCCCTGCTGGCCACCGCCCGCCTGCTATGGGGCTGGTGGATGCTCAGGACCCTCCACCTCCCACCTCTCGTCCCAGGCTTCCTGCACCTGCTGGAGCCCAACCTCCCCTTCTACCTGCTTGGCTTGACTCAGAAACTCGGGCCTGTCTACAGGCTTCGCCTGGGGCTGCAAGGTGAGCACCTCCTCTTTCCCATGGGAACGGGCCAGCGGGGTCCTCTCCCTGCTGACACCCTGCTCTGGCTCCTTCCCAGAGGTGGTAGTGCTGAACTCCAAGAGGACCATTGAGGAGGCCATGGTCAAGAAGTGGGTGGACTTTGCTGGCAGACCCCAGACACCGTCCTGTAAGGGGCAGGGGCATTTCTTGAGGGAAGAGATGGGGTTGGAGGAGGCAGAGGGCCAGAGTGAGACTCAGAGGGGTGCACCAGGCCCCTGGTTTCCTCAGTACCTGCCCTCTTCCCCCTCCCCCGCAGACAAGCTGGCATCTCAGGACTACCAGGATGTGTCACTAGGGGACTACTCCCCGCTCTGGAAGACCCACAAGAAGCTCGCCCGCTCAGCCCTGCTGCTGGGCATCCGAAGCTCCATGGAGCCCCTTATGCAGGAGCTGACCCAGGAGTTCTGCGAGGTGATTCTGGCCTCCCACAGCTGCCCCAGGTCAGCCTCACCTCTCCCAGCAGCCCCCTGGCCTACTTAGCTCATGTCCCTTCTCCCCAGCGCATGAGAGCCCAGGCCAGTGCCCCCGTGACCATCTACAAGGAATTCTCCTTGCTCACCTGCACCATCATCTGCTACCTCACCTTTGGAAACAAGGTCCAGATTCTGTTGCCCTCATACACCTCCAGCCCCTCCCCTGCTCCTTCCTGACCTGTTCCTGGGCCTGAATGGAAAGGGCTTCCTCCTTTTCTGGCAGGAGGACTCCCTAGTGCACGCCTTTCATGACTGCATCTATGACTTGTTAAGCACCTGGGACCACTGGTCCATCCAAATTTTGGACATTGTTCCCTTTCTCAGGGTGAGGAGGTGGAGCCCATACACTTCAGATCGTGGCATGGGGGGTGAGGGAGCAGGCTTCCTTCCCAACAACTACACGCTCTTGTTTCCTGCCCCAGTTCTTCCCTAACCCAGGTCTATGGAGGCTGAAGCGGGCCCTGAAGAGGAGGGACCACATGGTGAGGGAGCAGCTGAGGCGGCACAAGGTGGGAACTGCACTGCGAGCTCCTTGCCAGGCCCTCTGCAGGGGCGCCACTGCCCAGGGCTAGGCAGGTTCTCTGGAATCCCCCCAGCCCTGGACCTGCTGCCACCCTCAGCCCCTTCCACCCCAGCCTGGCAGCCAGCCCCACTCCCCCTCCTCTCCCCAGGAGAGCCTCATGGTCGGCGAGTGCAGGGACATGATGGACTACATGCTGCAAGGGTTGAGGAAGCACAACGTGGAAGAGGGCAGTGCGGGGCAGCTCCTTGACGGGCACGTGCACATGGCTACAGTGGACCTGTTCATTGGTGGCACGGACACCACAGCGACCACCCTCTCCTGGGCAGTGATGTTCTTGCTTCATCACCCTGAGGTGCGCCCTGGGGCAGGCACAAAGACTCCTGGCAGCCTGGCAAGGGCAGACAGAGACCCAGCTCGCTCTGCTCAGAGCGGTGCGACTTCCGCGGGCTGTGTTAGCCCAGAGGGGGCACCTTCTCCTAACCAGAACTTGGGCTCAGCTGGAGGTGCTGGGGCATGACCAAGGGCCGGGCAGCCCCCACAGGGATGGGGGCAGGGTCCGGACACGAGACGCCAGGTTTGCCCCGCTTTCCAGATTCAGCAGCAACTGCAGGAGGAGCTGGATCGGGAGCTGGGCCCCAGTGCCTCGGACTCCTGGGTCCAGTACAAAGATCGCGCCCGGCTTCCCTTGCTCAACGCCACCATCGCCGAGGTGCTGCGCCTGCGGTCCTCCGTGCCCCTGGCCTTGCCCCACCGCACCACTCGGCCCAGCAGGTGGCTTCCGAGGGGGTAGGGATCTGTGGGGAGGGCCCAAGCGGGGTCCTGGCCTGTCTCTAACTCCGTCCTTCCTCCAGCATCCTAGGCTATGACATCCCTGAGGGCATGGTCGTCATCCCCAACCTCCTAGGCGCCCATCTCGACGAGACGGTCTGGGAACGGCCGCACGAGTTCTGGCCCGGTAGGTAGCGGTGGCGGGCCGGGCCGGCAGCACGGGCGGAGGCGGGTCTGGGCGGTGCTAACCGCACTCTGTCGCCCGCCCACCGGCAGAGCGCTTTCTGGAGCCAGGCGCGCACCCCAGCGCGCTGCCCTTCGGTTGCGGCGCGCGCGTGTGCCTGGGCGAGCCGCTGGCGCGCCTGGAGATCTTCGTGGTGCTGATGCAGCTGCTCCGGACCTTCACGCTGCTGCCGCCCGCCGGCGCCCTGCCCTCGCTGCAGCCCCAGCCCCACAGCAGCATCTCCCTCCAGGTGCCACCTTTCCAGGTGCGGCTGCAGCCTCGGGGCCCGGGTGTCCCGGGCCTGGGAGACAGCCAATGACTGCCGGCCGCGTGCCTCAGTTTCTCCTTTTATTGCCCCCGTACAAATCCCTCCCCTCCCCCCTGTAAACATAGTGCTGTGAGATCGCGGGCGGAGAAGGCGTCCTCCCGTGGCTGGATGGTGAAGGCGGCCCCTAACTCTTCTCTCGGTGCGACCCCTCAGTGCTCGGCAGTCGTGCTGGGGCCGAGAGAGGTGGGCAACGGCTCAGCCTCCCCGGGCCAGGGGCCGGTAGCTTCTTGGTCTCAGCTTCATTTCCGTGAAGGGCACCGAGAAGTCGAAGCCCTTCCAGTGGTACCAGCTCACTCCCTGAGAAGGGGGTTGTGGAGTCAAAACCAGATGTCCCATGGCGCGGGGCGGGGGTTCTTATTAATCATTCAACCTTCTCCCTCCCTGCCTCCTTCAACACCCTCAACTGCAAAGGATTGAGGCTTCATCCTGAGCTGATCCTAGGCATCCAATAAATCATCTTCTTACCGTGAAACTGGCATTATTATCCCATTTCACAGATGAAGGCCCTGAGGCACCCAATGGCTCCGTAACTCAGGGATCCTGTCACACTGCTGGGTTCAAACCCAGGGAGGCCGATCCCCAACCGCCGCAGCTCAAGCTGCGTCCCTGGCCCCTCACCTGGTGGTCCACTGTACTCCCATAGAGCCCATTGAGGTTGGCGTAGTGGCAGTTTCTGTACCACCAGGCCCCGCGGTAGGAGACCGCACAGGAGATGAGCAAGTTGTTGGGGTCTCGGTCACGAGTGGAAAAGACACTGCCGCTGTGGTAGCTCATGGAGTCCCCTGGGCCGGGATTGGAAGGAGCAGTGAGAGCCGTCCCTCTGGGCAACCCCTCCCCCCACCCCACCCTGCAGCCGCCCCTGACCTGCAGTGCCATGGTAGCCCTCCAGGTGGAGGCGGTAGTACTCAGCAGCCGAGTCTACTTGGAAGGAGTCGTATTGGGCGAACACAGCCTCGTCCCCAGCCCGCAGGTCCACACGCATGGAATAGTCACCAGTTTGGGTCAGGCTGTGCAAGGCATCGTTGCCTGGGGGCAGAGGGGAGCAAGCCCTCATCAGGGTCTGGGTGTCCACGGGATCCCCACTCTCTCCCTGGACCCCCAATCCCTGTGAGGCACTGACCCAGCCAGAACTCCCCAGAGGTGTTCCCAAAGCCGTGGGCATAGTCCTCCCAGTCCCTCCAGAAGTCTGTTTGTCCGTCCATGCGGCGCTGGAACACCTGGGAGGCAGGTGGGGACACCATCAGCCTCTGACTCCTGGGAAAGTAGCCCCTCCCCTGTGTGGCTTCCCGCTATCACCCACCAGCCAGCCACCCCCATCTGTCTCCATGTCGCAAAACACGTTCAGAGGCTGCTCGCGGTTGCCGTTGAGGAAGATGGTGGTGGTCCTCGAGGTGCCGGCCCCATTCTGCATCTCCTCCCCGCAGTCCCGGGGGAAAGGGACCTGCAGTCCACCTAGGGGAGGAGAGGGAGGGGTCAGTCCTCTTTCTGAGCCCTCCAGCCCTAGCCCCACCTCAGTCCCCAGGCCCAGGTACCAGTGGTGAAGGTGGTGGACACGGGTGGCGAGAAGCTCTGGCCCCACACAGCTCGGAGCAGGGCACTGTAAGGGGTGGCAGGAAAGAGGCCTCGGAGCTGGTGAGAGATGATGCCTCCAGGGAGCAGTATCTCCTGTGGGATAGACAAGGGCAAGTCAGGGGAGGGGACACCCCACAGGAGAGGCAGAGGCAGCACCTCCTAGACTACAGCCAAGGGAGGGGAGTGGGGCAGGGCTGGATCACCTGGGTCTGTCCACCAGGGGTGTTGAAGCTGAGCAGGTAGCCTGTGGGTGGGACCTGGGGTTCAGTCCAAGTGAGCAGAGCTGTGCGTGGGGTCACCTCCTTGGCCTCCAAATCCTGGGGAGCCTCCAGCCCTGGGACAGGAAGGTGAGAAGAGAAGATGAGGGATGCCCATCCCAGCTCCCTCACCCCTTTCTTCTGCCCCGCACTCCCCAGAGGCCGTACCTGTGGTGAAGGTGATGCTGGCTGGGGAAGTGAGGTTGGGGCCCCGAAGGCCATGCACGGTGGCCGTGTAGTTGGTGTGGAGCACAAGGTCGTACAGGGGGTAGTCCACGGCGCTACCCGGGGCAGAGGCCTGTCGAGGCGGGGCTGGGAGGGGGCAGGCGTCAGCTATTGCCCTCCAGGCCCTGCCAAGTCCAGCCTGTTCTCCCCACCCTGGACAACTCCCTCCAGAGGCTTCAGTCCCCGCTCACCCCCTGGGGCTGTGACCCGGACATTGTATTTGTCCACCGGGGCCTGGGGGGGCTTCCAGTGCAGCAAGGCAGATCCCTCGGTCAAATCCAGTGCACGAAGCTGGGTGGGGCCGTCAGGAACTGGGAGAAAGGGAGGGGGCTCAGAGCTGTTCCCTGCTGCTCCCCCCACCACTGTCCCATACTTTGCTGGGCCTCTTGTCCAAAATTGGAGCCTCCAATGCCTCCCTTTCCCCATGGCGTTCACTCTCAACCCCTACCCAGGTTCTCTTCTTCTTGTCCCCCTACCTCCCGCCCATGTCCCTGTCCCTCTCACCTGTGGTGAGGAAGCCTGTGAGAGGCTCGCTCTCCTCAAACCCTCGGACAGAAACCACAGTCACCTCATAGCGGGCGCCTGGGATCAGCCCCTGGAGTTTCTGGGTCCGGGCCCGGCCGTCCACCTGCACGCTCTGTGGCTCCCCTGAAAGCACGTTGTGGGTTGGGAAGCTACCCAAGGAACCTGAGAGGAGCTGGAGGGTAGACACAGGGCAGGGGGCCAGGAGAAACAAAAGCAAAGGACATGTGCAAAAGGGTGTCACCTCCATCTGCCAGCTGGTAGGAGACTTTGAAGCCGTCTACCCTGGATGGTGGGGGCATCCAGTTGACCTTGGCTGAGGTCTCCCTGATGTCACTGAATTGGAGGTCATGGGGGCTCTCCAGAACTGGGGCGAGAGGGGGGCAAGGAATGATGGTGAGGGCACAGGGCAGGGAGGGCCAGGATATCTTTCCTCTTTTTTCTCCCTGGATGTGCCCACCACCACCCCTTTCCTCTAGACCCTAGAAATGGAAGTTGCTTTAGAACCCACTAAGCCCTCCACCAACTACCAGCTTCCTTCTGGCTGAGGCCCTAGGTGCCACCATGTTGTTGTTACTTGCTATCAAGTGGATTCCAACTCATGGCGATCCCAGGTGTGCAGAGTAGAACTGCTCCACAGGTTTTTCAAGGCTGTAATCTTTCAGAAGCGGATCGCCAGACCTGTCTTCTGAGGCACCTCTGGGTGGGTTCGAATCACCAGTCTTTCGGCTAGAGTGCTTAACCATATACGGAGTACAGAGACCCCCACTTTGGGCTGAGTGTGTGTGCCTGGCGTGGGGCCTTGCCTGGGTTGAGGGTGCGGGCGCTGCCCTGGATGCTGTCAGCCTTGTGGGGCCCGCGCAACCCATACAGTGTGAGGCTGTACAGGGTCCCAGGTCGCAGGTCCCGGAGCACGGCTGAGCGAAGTGCCCCGGGCACTGTCTGCTCCCGCTGCAGCAGAGGACGTGAGTGTGGCTCTAGAGTGCTTGGTGAAGGGACGCCAAAGCGGAGCAAGAAGGAGTCGAAGGCCTCGGGCGGGGCCTCCCAGTTGAGCCGCAGGGAACTGGTGGTCATGTCACTCACCGAGAGCTGGGACAGGCGGGGGCCTGGCTCCCCTGGGGTCTGCCCGGCAGGAGCCTGCCCTGTATGGAGTGGGCGGGACAGAAGGGTTTGGAGACAGAAGCACATTGGCTTGGTGACCTGGGCAGGTCCCTTTGGCCACCCCACCCCTGACCCCTACTTCCTCATCTGCCAAATGGAGCTAAGGAGGGGCTCGCACCCACAGGAAGGAGTCATAACAGCAACATGTTTGTGTAGTGCCAAGAGCTGCTCAGACACAGTCCACTTCTTCCTCCATGGTGCCCTCCTCATGCTCTTTCCCTGCAATCACCACTTCTAGGCACCCCTTCACCCTTCCCAGCCCAGACTAGAGGTGGGTGAGGCAAAGCAGCTGGCCCTCGCCTGGTGGTACCTGTGGTGGCCTCGGCCGAGATGGGCCCCAGGCGTGTCCCTTCGTGGAGGCCGTAGAGGAAGAACTTGTAGGAGGTGCTGGGATCCAGGCCTGAGACCAGGACCTTGTGCTGGTTGTTGCCCACAAGCAAAGCCTGGGGCTGCCCATCTGCGTCCTGATACTGGACTACAAAGGAGTCAAAGGGGCCCTGGGCCACTGTCCATGAGAGGTGCAAGGAGTCTGGAGTCACGTCAGTCACTGCCAGTGACCCCAGGCGGGGCTCTTCAGGGGGTTCAGGGGCCTCTGTGTCAGGGTGCAACGTGGCTGCCATGTCCTCTTCTGGGGCTGAATAAGAGAAGCCCAGGGGAGCAGCTGAGTGGGATGCCATGGGGCCCTCCCCTCTCCATTTCTTCCCCTAAAGAGGGGGTTCCAGGGCTGGCCCAAGGCTGAGGTGGGACTTTTCAAATCCTGGCCTTTGCAGCCAGGTGGAGAGAAAGGGGAGACTGAGGCTCTTCTAGTACCTTCCTTCTCTTGAATCCCCCAGATGCCTGCTTTGGCACTGACTCCTGCCACCCCTAGGGCTTCTCTGAGCCCCAACACTATGGTCCGTTTCCTGCTCAGGAGGCTATGGTGGCCCCTTACTCCTTTGTGGGGTTCCTCTGCTGTGTCTGAATCAGCCACTTGCTGTCCCCTTCTGCACCCCTGAGTCCTATCAAACCCACCTCTGGATGTTTGCACAGGATATGCCTCGACGTGGGAAGCCCATGCTCATCACCCAACCTATGAATATCTTAGCCACTGCTGAGCTCAGGCCATGTGCAGCCGCATTCTAGAAGAGCCAAGGGTGAGAGGATGGGGGACTGGCTGGGGAGCACCCTGGGCCAAATCGTGCCAGCCAGGTCAGGCCCATGTGGCCCAGCAGAGGAACCTGCCCCATAAATGCAATCACTGCTATAGGTTCCCATCATCTCCCCCTCTATCTTACAGGGTAGCCGACTTGATGGCAATGGATTTTTGTGTGGGTGTGTCCAGTAATTTTCCATTGGAGAAAATAGTCTGGACTTGGCCATGGGAGAGGGTTTTGCCGCTGTCAAGGCCACTCTGCTAGGAGGTGACAGCTGCCCCAACCAAGTAATGGGAGCAGCTGGCAGTAGTGGGGCAGAGAGCAGGCCCAGGAACCACTGCTGGGCCCTTTCCTTCCCATCTGTCCTGGACCCTGCGTTTGACTGGCCAACGGATAAAAGTCAGCACTGACACCACAGGAAGCCCTCTTCCTTCTTCCTCTGCCCTGGGCAGGGCTCCCTCTTCCCCGCCTGCCCACTCTGCCCATCCCTTCCTCTTCAGCCCAAAGGCACAAGGAAATTCCCTCAGGCAAGCCGTGCTAGGGCTGCCAGGCCAATGTTTTGCCAAGTACAAGAAGGACAGCCACCCGCTTACCTGTCACTCCCAGAACAGAGACGGGGCCCAGGTGCTTTCCTCCAAGGAGCCCATAGAGCAGGAACTTGTATTTCCTGTCTGGCTCCAGGCCCTCCACGGTGACCTCGCGCTGGTCTCCAGCCACAGGCACCACCTGGGGCTGCCCGTCCGTGTCCCTGTACTGGACCACGAAGGAGTCGAAGGAACCCTGGGCCACTGTCCATAAGAGGCGCAGGGAGTCTGGGGTCTCATCAGTCACTGTCAGCTCCCTGAGGCGGGGTGGGGGCCGCTCCTCCTTCAGGGGTGCTGTGGGTGGCAGGGAAACTCTTAGTCAAAAGCAGCCTTCACCTTGGCCCTTGCAACTTCTGGGAGATGTGAGGGTCTGGGGAGGGGTCCCTGCAGTGTGGCCTCAGGGAAATCCACCTGAGGAAAGAGGCCTGCTCTTGTCCTGCCCTACGGGTATGAGGGCTGACCAGTGCAGTCTCCTCCCCCAGCTCCTTCCCTGCTTTGATGAAGGGTGCAGCACATGCATAAAAGCTCATCACATAAGGAGGGGTGAATGGTGAGGCTGAGCAGTGCCACATTTCTCAGGGGATTGGGTTGCTCTGACCCCCAGCCCCCTGACCACAGTGCAGCCAGAGCTGAGAAAAACTCCCAGAGTGGATCTCAGTTTGTCAGGGAGACACACTCAAAAAGTGAGGCAGCCAGCCAGTCTCATGGGCTCCCATCACCCGTGGCCATGGCCTCCCTTTCCACCCACTTCCCAGCAGGGCATGAATACTACAGTCCAGGGAAGCCAGGTAGGGCAGAGAGGAAGCCAGAGGCAGAGCTGGGAAGAGACTTGCCCCCGTAGGGGTGGGTGTTGACTGATGGGGGCCCCCATATTGAGGGCTGGGGAAAGAGAATTATGGGGTCTGAGGGCCCCAGGCCTGACTGGCCACATGCCCCATCCTTGTCTGGCCAGGGTGACTCATGGTCCTGGGAATGGAGTAGGGGTCAGTGGCCTACCCCACCCCTCCTCAGGGGGCTGAGTCATGGCACAATGACACTGATTTTTCCATAGTCTTTGCAGCCAAGGTCCTCCTGTATTTTCCATCTCTTGCCTCAGAGTTGGGCCGGAGGGAGGAGGATGTGATCATTTATGGAGCACAATGGGTATTATTCATAACCATTATGCAGGTGAGGAAACCGAGGCTCAGGAGAATGAAGAGGCCACACAGCTGGCACACATAGCTGGCAAAGGTTAGAACTGCAATTTGAACACAGGTCTGTCTGGCACCAAAGCCTGTATCCTTTTTATTACATGGGCGGTCAACAAATACAGGAAATAATGCATATAAAATGCTCAGAATAGTGCCTGGCACACAGTAGCCACCCCCCAAAAAAAAACCCAAACTAGTTGCCATCAAGTCAATTCCAACTCATGGCAACTCCATGTGTTTCAGAGTAGAACCGTGTTTCATAGGGTTTTCAATGGCTGTGACCTTTCAGAAGTAGACTGCCAGGCCTTTCTTTCGAGGTGCCTTTGGGTAGATTCAACTGCCAACCTTTCAGTTAGTAGCCAAGTGCTTAACCATGTGCACCACTCAGGGACTCATGGCACACAGTAGGAGCTCAGTAAATGTTTGTTTTTGTTAGTAGGATTTTTATGCCAAGGCTGAACACAGGAGAATGGATTTTACGGGAAGGCCAGGGGCCAGCTCTAGGGGGTTGGGCTGAGATGGGTTTGGAAAAGGTGAGAGGCAGTATGGGTGCTCACCAGTGGTGCCATCAGCAGAGACAGGCCCCAGGCGCTTCCTGCCTGCCAGTCCATAGAGCAGGAACTTGTACTTCCTGTTGGGCTCCAGGCTGGGGATGGTGACCTTGCGCTGGTCTGCAGCCACAGGCACCACCTTAGGCTGACCATCCTTGTCCTTGTACTGGACCATGAAGGAGTCAAACTCGCCCTCAGGGACTGTCCACGAGAGGCCCACAGAGTCAGGGGTCACGTCTGTCACTGTCAGCTCCCCAAGGCGGGGAGAAGTTTTCACGTCTGGAGCTGGAAAAGAGAGTGGGATGCATGGAGAGTGACAGAAATGGTGACAGAATTAGGCAGACCACCGAGTTCCCTCTGGGTGCTGGGGCTCTGTGAGCTGGTAGTTGAGAATGGAGGTTCCCGTGATCTGGGAGGAAGCGGGGAGGCAAAGGAGAAAGATGAAAGAAGAGCCAGGGAATAAAGCAGGTGGCCCTTGGCATGTAGGAAGGGTAGAAGGAAGGATAGGAGTGGAGAGAAGGAAGGGAGCCTAGGGCCTGGAAGTCACTGGATCCAGTAAATACATGACCCTGAGGCCCTGAGAGGTTGGAGTGCAGGACACCAACCAAAAAACAAGCAAACCCATCGCCTTGGAGTGGATTCTGACTCATGAAATTCCAACTGTCGCCACAAGGGCGCGAAGGACAGCCATGAAACTCCCAGCCTACAGGCGGCCTCCAGCCCTCACTCACCTGTCTTTGCCTCCACAGAGACTGGCCCCCTCCGTTTTCCATCCTGGAGTCCAAACAGGAGGAACTTGTACTTTCGGGCTGCTTCCAAGCCTAAGACGGTGACCTCTCGGAGCTCTCCGCCAACGGGAACCACCTGGAGCTGCCCCTGCACATCCCTGTACTGGACCTGGAAGGAGTCGAAGGGGCCCTGGGCCACTGTCCATGAGAGGTGTACGGTGTCCAAGGTCACGGCTGCCACGGACAGCTCCCCCAGGCGGGGCTCCTTCGGAGGCTCAGTGGGCAGGGGGACTGGAAGAAAGGAGGAAGGCTGAGGGGTCTGTAGACAGGCACCTGCACCCTGGAAGGCAGGGCTCTTCTGAGGCTGTGAGATTAACACTTACACAGCAAACCCTTCTAGAGCAATTACTGTATGCCAGGCATTGCTGTAAGCAGTTTACACATAGTGTGTGCCTCACACAGCATACGGAGCAGGTGCTATTATTATTATCGTCCCCATTTTGCAGCAATGGGAGGCACAGAGAGGTTAAGAAACTGCTACAAAATCACAGTATGTTTGCATGTGGGATTCAGACGCAGGCCACTTATTTCAGAGCCATGGTCTGAGGCACTATATTACCCAATCAGAAAGCCACATTTCAACAACTGAGCAAGTCTGAGGTCTCAGATCATGATTAGAGGAAGAAAGCTAGCAATCATGAGGCATAACTACATGCCCAACCAACTCCGTACAATCTCCATTAATCCTCATCACTCAATTCAAGGACCAAAGCAGGATCATTAGCACCATTTGAAAAAGGGAGGAAAACCAGTGCCCATCTGTGAAGAGGGCTGAGATATGACAGAGAAAAAGAGTAAGAACAACACAGAAGAATGCCGGAATCAGGGCCTGGCCCTCTTACCCGTCGTGCCCACTGCAGACACGGGGCCCACGCGCCGCCCCATGTGGACCCCGTACAGGTGCATCTTGTACTTGTGCCCCGGCTCCAGGCCCTGCACAGTGACCTCACGCTCCTCGCCCCTGACACGCACTGCGTGGGGCTGCCCGTCCCTGTCCTTGTACTGCACGGTGAAGGTGTCGAAGTGGCCCTGGAGGACGGTCCAGGAGAGGCTCAGTAAGTCTGTGCTGGATCCTGTCACTGTCAGCTTGCCCAGAAGTGGCTCCTCAGGGGGCTCCGGGGCCTCTGTGGAGGGCTCTGTGGGGGTTGGAGTTTCGTCTGCCTCTGTGGGGGTGGAGATCTCCTCCATCTCTGTGGAGGTGGGGGTCTCTTCCTCCGGAGCTGAGAAGGGAGACACAGAGAAGGTGAGGAGGGGCCCTGTGAGATGTCCTTGGGTCCTCAGGGACAAGGATAGAGAAGCCATGGCCACAACTGGAACCTCAGGTCAGTTCGGAGAAGCCCTTCTTAGGCTGGGTGGTCCTGCTGGGCCAGCATCTCACAAATGTGCCCAGAGCCCCAGGCCAGGTGAGGGGAGCAGGTGGCAGCCACCAGCATAGCTCATGGCCACCCTCCTCTGCCCTGGAGGAACAGTCAGACCTCAGGGAGCTGAAGGTAGAAGACACAAAGGTACTATGGCCACCATCACCAGAGAGAAGACCCTCCTGCTGGGTACCCTCCCAGGGCCTCCACCCCACTCACCAGTCACCCCAATGACAGAGATGGGGCCCACACGCTGGCCATCGTGGAGGCCGTACAGGTTCATCTTGTACTTTTGGTCCGGCTCCAGGCCGGAGATGGTGACCTCGTTCTCGTGCCCCGGCACCCGCACTGCCTTGGGCTGCCCATCCCCATTCCTGTACTGGACCAGGAAGTGGTCAAAGTGGCCCTCGGGGACTATCCAGGACAGGCGCAGGGAGTCGGGGGTGGTATCAGTCACAGTTAGCTCCCCCAGGCGCGGCTTGAATGGAGGCTCAGGGGCAGCCGTGGGCGTGGCTGGGGTCGTCCTAATTTCATCCTCTGGAGATGGACAGAGACAGAGGGGACAGGTGCTGAGTCCTTGCCTTGGGGAAGGCAACTCTGAACTCACTCTCCAACCAGATCCTCAAGTATCCTGGGCCCCTCCCAGCTGCCACTGGGCTCAGAGTGCTCAGTTCTCCTCCCAGGTTCCTCCTGGAGCCCTTCCCTTCCCCACCCCCACCCTACTCTCCTGGTTTGGGCCACCATCTCCTCTCACTTGGGTTACTGCCTCCCTGCTGGTCTCCCTACTCCAAGTTTGTTCCCCCTTCCATCCATTTTTCACCAAAGTGCCAGAATGAGTTTTTTTTAAATGCAAGTATGATGGTGTTAGTCTTAAGCTTAAAACTGTACAACCATCCTCCTTATCCCTGGAAGGAATCCCACACTCCATGAGCTGCCCCTCCCCTCCAGACACATCTCGAGGCTATCTCCCTACCCAAATGATACCCTACAAAAGAATCCCAGCTCCTCTGAGCACCGTGCTGTTTCTGGCCTTCAGGCCCTTGCCCTGCTGTGACGATGATCTGACACCCTCTTCCTGCTTCTCCGGTGCTGTCGTCTGGCTAACCCCTGCCAATCTTCAGGCCTCAGCTCTCAGGGGCCAGCATGGGCAGGTGGCTGTGGAGGCCCTGCCTTGTCCTGTCCTGGCCTTATGCTCCCTGCCCCACGCTCCTGTGCCTTTGATCAATTTGCAAGTTCACCACCTGATCCCATGCCGGTGATCCCATTAGGATAAGAACTAGTACATCTGTTGTGTCAAAGGTTGCCCCAGTAACTTCCTACTGCACCCAGCTCCCAGCTCTGGACCCACAGGTCTTTGTTGACCCAGTGTATCAATAAATCTGTGAACAATTGAACCAGGAGGCTCTGGGTGTTACTGTCAGGATGCATAATATCTCCCACTCCGTCCTGATCAGCTAGACAACAGCCGGGCCTCGATGAGGAGTCATGATGCTGGTAAAACACTTTTCAACAAATTCTAAGTAAAGGTCCATGTTCCTTTGTTGTGAAGAGGTTTGTTACTCAAAGTGAGGTCTGTGGACCAGAAACATCAGCATCACAGAGGATCTTGCTTGAAATGCAGCACCTCGAGCCTCAGCCCAAACCTAATGAACCAAGTCTGCCTTTTAACAATGTTCCCCAGGTGACTTAGATGTGCATTAAAGTTTGAAGGGAACCTGTGCTGTGGAGAACATTTCTGTTTCCAGGAAGCTGGTAGAAAAGGGAAACTCTCCCAGGCTCATCGTCCACACCCTGCCCTGCCCCCGGCCCACGCTCACCTGTGAGGCCCATGGCAGACACAGGGCCCACACGCCGCCCTGCGTGGAGCCCATACAGGTGCATCTTGTACTTGTGCCCAGGCTCCAGGCCCTGCACAGTGACCTCGGGCTCCTCACCCCTGACACGCACCACCTGGGGCCGTCCGTCCCTGTCCTTGTACTGCACAGTGAAGGCGTCAAAGTGGCCCTGGGGGATGGTCCAGGAGAGGCTCAGCGAGTTTGAGGTAGATCCTGTCACTTTCAGCTCCCCCAGGAGCGGCTCCTCAGGGGGCTCTAGGGCCTCAGTGGAGAGCTCTGTGGGGGTCAGGGTCTCCTCCACCTCTGTGGGGGTGGGGGTCTCTTCCTCCGGAGCTGAGAAGGGAAACACAGAGAGGGTGATGAGGGGCCCTGTGAGATGTCCTCAGGTCTTGGAGAGAAGCCGTGGCCACAACTGGGGTCCTAAGGTCAGTTCAGAGAAGCCCGTTCTTGGGCTGGGTAGTCCTCCTGCGTCAACACCTCACAAACGTGCCCAGGGCCCGGGTCAGGTGGGAGAAACAGGTGGGAGCCACCAGCACACCAAAGCTCTCAACAGCCCCTCCCTGCCCAGGAGGAGTGAACAGTCAGCCAAGAAAAGGGGGCTAAAGGGCCTCTACCAAGAGCAGGTCTGTGGTCACTGATCAAGTCCCACCCAAAAAACCCAGCTCACTCACCACCAAAAGCAAGTGTGTGAACCTCCGGCTGGGTCTCCCCGCTGGGGGCCTCCACCCTCCACTCACCAGTCACCCCAATGACGGAGATGGGGCCCACACGCTGGCCACTATGGAGGCCGTACAGGTTCATCTTGTACTTGTGGTCCGGCTCCAGGCCCGAGATGGTGACCTCGTCCTCATGCCCCGGCACCCACACTCCCTTAGGCTGCCTGTCCCCCTTCCACTGGACTAGGAAGTGGTCAAAGTGGCCCTCGGGGACTGTCCAGGACAGGTGCAGGGAGTCAGGGGTGGCATCAGTCACAGTCAGCTCCCCCAGGCGAGGCTTGAAGGAAGGTTTAGGGGTAGCCATGGGGGTGGCTGGGTTCATCCTAACTTCATCCTCTAGAGATGGACAGAAACAGAGAAGACAGGTGAGGTCTCCTCATTCCTCATTTCAGCATGGGTAGGGGTGAGGTACAAAAACAAGATGATAAACAGTAAGAAAGATGCCTTCCACGGCTGTTCTAACCCATGATTCTTTTCCAGAAGCTTCTCTATCGATTTCCTATTCCCTGATCTTCATTCACAAGTGCCCTCACCACCGTCCGCTAACATCCCTGTGACCCCTCCTCTGTCCCAGCACCAGCCTCTCTTCTGAGCCCGGCCCTGGTGGCCACTGTGCTTGGGGTCTCCCTTCACTAGGAGTCACCTTGGCATCTCATTGCCCATTTCATCTTATCCTTGCTCACAAAGAAGTTCAGAACATCCACTGCCCAACCAGAAACCCAAAAGTGTCCTGGACTCCTCCCAGCTGTCACAGGATCAGAGTGCTCAGCTCTCCTTCCTAGGTTCCTCCTGGAGCTCTGCCCTCCCCCACCTCCTCCCTACTCTCCTGGTTTGGGCCCCCATCTCCTCTCACCTGGGTTACTGCCTCCATACTGGTTTCCTTACTCTAAGCTTGTCCCCACTCCCCACATCCATTCTTCACCAAACAGCCAGAATGAGTTTTTTAAAATGCAAATATGATGATGTCAGTCTTCAGCTTAGATCTGTACAACCACCCTTCCTTACCCCTGGAAGGAATCCCACACTCCATGAGTCACCCCCTCTCCTCCAGACACATGTCAAAGCTATCTCCCCACCTCAAAAGACATCCTGCAAAAGACTCTCAGTCCCTCCATCACCATGCTGTTTCCAATCTCCGGGCCTTTGTACCTACTGTGACGTTGATCTGACACCCTCTTCTTCCTTCTCTAAGACTGTCACCAAGCAAGTCTCTAATCTTCTGTGGGTCCCCATGGGAAGGCTTAGCGGTCCCTGCCTTATCTTGGCCTGGCTCTGGGCTCTCGTGCCCCTCCCCCTTTGCTGTGTTTGCGAGTTCACTGCCTGTCCCCATGACTGTGCACCCCATTAGGACAGGAGCTTGTGTGTCTGTTGTGTCAAAGGCTGCCACGTGACCTCCCACAGTGCCCAGCTCAGGCCTCACCCACTGAATCAATAAATCTGTGGAAACCGAACCAGAAAGTTCCAGGTATTATTGTCAGGATGTGCTGTAGCCTGACCACTGCCATCTCCCGTCGCAGCCCCAGTCAGCTAGAGAGCAGCTGGGCCTCGGGAGGAATCGTGGATGCAGGTGAAATAATTTTCAACAAATTCTAAGAGAGGCTCCACGTTCCTTTGTTCTGAGGAGGTTTACTATTCAAACTGAGGGTCATGGACCAGAAACATCAGCATCACAGGGAACTCAGGCCTAAACGTGCTGAATGGAGTCTGCCTTTAAACAGATCCCCTGTGCACATTTGGATGTGCACTGGATTTGAAGAGAAGTCCCTCTATCGAGAACACTTCTGTTTCCAACGAGCTGGCAGAAAAGGGAAACTCTCCCAAGCCCGTCCTCCACACTTTGCCCTTTCTCTGGCTCCCACTCACCTGTGAAGCCCACAGCAGACACGGGGCCCACACGCCGCCCTGGGTGGAGCCCGTACAGATGCATCTTGTACTTGTGCCCAGGCTCCAGGCCCTGCACAGTGACCTCGCGCTCCTCGCCCCTGACACGCACAACCTGGGGCCGTCCGTCCCTGTCCTTGTACTGCACGGTGAAGGCGTTGAAGCGGCCCCGGGGGACGGTCCAGGAGAGACTCAGCGAGTCTGAGGTGGATCCTGTCACCGTCAGCTCCCCCAGAAGTGGCTTCTCAGTGGACTCCGGGGCCTCTGTGGAGGGCTCTGTGGGGGTTGGGATCTCCTCTACCTCTGTGGGGTTGGGGGTTTCTTCCTCTGGAGCTGAGAAGGGAGACACAGAGAGGGTGAGACAGAGGTCCTGTGAGATGTCCTTGGGTCCTTGCGGAGAAGCATAGAGATGCTGGGGCCACGACAGGGGTCCTGAGGTCGGTTCAGAAAAGCCCATTCTTAGGCTGGGTGGTCCTGCTGGGTCAACACCTCACAATCACGCCCAGAGCCCCAGGTCAGGTGAGGGGAAGAGGTGGCAGCCACCAGCACAGCTCACAGCTGGCCTTCTCTGCCCAGGAGGAACAGTCAGGCCTCGGAGAGCAGCAGGGAAAAGATACAAAGGTACCACGGCCACCATCACTAGAGAGAGGGTGACCATCCTGCTGGGTCCTCCCCACAAAGCCTCCACCCTCCACTCACCAGTCACCCCAATGATGGAGACAGGGCCCACACGCTGGCCGCCGTGGAGGCCGTACAGGTTCATCTTGTACTTGTGGTCTGGCTCCAGGCCCGAGATGGTGACCTCGTCCTCGTGCCCTGGCACCCGCACTGCCTTGGGCTGCCCATCCCCATTCCTGTACTGGACCAGGAAGTGGTCAAAGTGGCCCTCAGGGACCATCCAGGACAGGTGCAGGGAGTCGGGGGTGGCGTCGGTCACTGTCAGCTCCCCCAGGCGTGGTTTGAAGGGCAGCTCAGAGGCAGCCATGAGGGTGGCTGGGGTCATCCTAACTTCATCCTCTGGAGATGGACAGAGACAGAGGGGACAGGTGAGGTCTTTCATTGCTCATTTCAGCATGTGTAGGGGTGATGTACAAAAACAAGATAATGAACAGTAAGAAAGATGCCTTCCACGGCCGTTCTAACCCATGATTCTTTTCTAGAAACTTCACTGTCGATTTCCTACGCCCTGACCTTCATTCACCAGTGCCATCACCACCATCTACTAACATCTCTGTGACCCCTCCTCTGTCCCAGCACCACCCTCTCTTCTGAGCCCAGGCCTATGTGGTCACTGCATCTAGGACCTCTCTCCACCGGGGGTCAGGTTGACATCTCATTGTCCATTTGATGATGTCTTTGCTCCCAAAGAAGCTCAGAACACCCACAGCCCAACCAGAAACCTGGGAGTGTCCTGTTCTCCTCCCTCTCCCCAGCTGTCATTGGACTCCAAAGTGCTCAGCTCTCCTTCCTAGGTTCCTCCCGGAACCCTGCCATCTCCACACATCCACCCCACTCCTGTTTTGGGTCACCATCTCCTCTCACCTGGATTACTGCCTCCCTACTAGTCTCCCTACTTCAGGCTTACCTGCCACCAAATTCAATCCGTTCTTCACCCAACAGCCAGAATGAGTTATTAAAAATGCAAATATGATGGTGTCAGTCTTCAGCTTAAAACTGTGTACAACTACCCTCCTTATCCCTGGAAGGAATCTCACACTCCATGAGCCGTCCTCTCCCCTCCAGACACATGTGAAAGCTATCTTCCCACCTCAAAAGACATCCTACAAAAGTCTCTCAGTCCCTCCATGCACCAGGCTTTTTCCAGCCTCTGGGCCTTGGCACCTGCTGTGATGTTGATCTGACACCCTCTTCCTCCTTCTCTAAGGCTGTCACCAGGCAGGTCTCAGCTCTTAGGCATCCCCTGGGCAGGCTAAGGGGTCCCTATCTTGTTCTGGCCTGGCTCTGGGCTCCCCGTCCCATGCTCCTCCCTTCTGCTGTATTTGTGTGTTCACTGCCAGTGCCCAAGGACTGTGCACCCCATTAGGACAGGAACATGGGTGTCTGCCGTGTCAGATGCTGCCCAGTGACCTCCCACAACGTCTGGCTCAGGGCTCACCCACTGAATCAATGTATCTGTGAGAACCAAACCAGTAGGCTCCAGGGTTACTGTCAGGACGTGCTGCAGCCTCTCATATCCCACCCCAGCCCCGGTCAGCCAGAGAGTGGCTGGGCCTCAGTGGGGAGTCTCAGATAAACTTTAAATAATTTTCAACAAATTCTAAGACAAGGTTCAGGTTGAGAAGAGACATCCTGCTCAAAGTGAAGTCCACAGAACAGCAGCATGAGCATCACAGAGGATCTTGTCAGAAATGTAGCATCTTGGGCTGCAGCCCAAACCTGCTATATTGAATCTGCCTTAGTATTTGTATGCGATTAAAGTTTGAAGGGAGACCCTGCTGGGGAGAACATTTCAGTTTCTACGAAGCCAGTAGAAAAGGGAAACTCTCCCAGGCCCATCCTTCACACCTTGCCCTTTCTCCAGCACCCACTCACCCGTAAAGCCCACAGCAGACACTGGGCCCACACGCCGCCCTGCGTGGAGCCCGTACAGGTGCATCTTGTACTTGTGCCTGGGCTCCAGGCCCTGCATGGTCACCTCGAGTTCCTCGCCCCCGACATGCACCGCCTGGGGCCGCCCATCCCTGTCCTTGTACTGCACAGTGAAGGCGTCAAAGTGGCCCTGGGAGATGGTCCAGGAGAGGCTCAGCGAGTCTGAGGTGGATCCTATCACCTTCAGCTCCCCCAGAAGTGGCTCCTTGGGGGACTCTGGGACCTCGGTGGAGGGCTCTGTGGGGGTCAGGGTCTCCTCCACCTCTGTGGGGGTGGGGGTCTCTTCCTCCGGAGCTGAGAAGGGAGACACAGAGAGGGTGAGGCAGGGGCCTTGTGAGATGTCCTTGGGTCCTCAGGGACAAGGCTAGAGACGCTGTGGCCATGACAGGGACCTGAAGTCAGTTCAGAGCAGCCCGTTCTTAGGCTGGATGGTCCTGCTGGGTCAGCACCTCACAAACGTGCCCAGAGCCCCAGGTCAGGTGGGGGGAACAGGTGGCACGGCTCACAGCCACCCTTCTCTGCCCAGGAGGAACAGTCAGACCTCGGGCAGCCACAGGGAAAAGACAAAAAGGTACCACAGCCACCATCACCAGAGAGAGGGTGACCCTCCCGCTGGGTCATCCCCAGGGCCTCCACCCTCCACTCACCAGTCACCCCAATGGCGGAGACGGGCCCTACACGCTGGCCTCCATGGAAGCCATACAGGTTCATCTTGTACTTGTGGTCCGACTCCAGGCCCGAGATGGTGACCTCGTCCTCGTGCCCTGGCACCCGCACTGCCTTGGGCTGCCCGTCCCCGTTCCTGTACTGGACCAGGAAGTGGTCAAAGTGGCCCTCAGGGACCATCCAGGACAGGTGCAGAGAGTCAGGGGTGGCGTCGGTCACAGTCACCTCCCCCAGGCGTGGTTTGAAGGGCGGCTCAGAGACAGCTGTGGGCATGGCTGGGGTCATCCTAACTTCATCCTCTGGAGATGGACAGAGATAGAGGGGACAGGTGAGGTCTCTCATTCCTCATTTCAGCATGTGTAAGGGTGAGGTACAAAAACAAGATAATAAACAGTAAGAAAGGTGCCTTCCACAGCTGTTTTAACCCATGATTCTTTCCCTATTCCCTGACCCTCATGCTGTCACCACCATTCACTAACATCCCTGTAATCTTCCTCTGTCCCAGCACTGGCTTCTCTTCTGAGCCCAGGCCCACATGGCTCCTGTGCTTGGGTCTCCCTCCACTGGGGGTCAGGTTAGCATCTCATTGTCCATTGGATAATGCCTTTGCTCCCAAACATGCTCCTCCACTGGTCCTTGCCTTGCCGAAGGCAGCTCTGAACACCCACTGCCCAACCAGAAACGAGGGAGTGTCCTCTGCTCCTCCCAGGTGTCATAATGTCCTAGTGCGGTCAGCTCTCCTTCCTAGTTTCCCCCTGGAGCCTTGCACCCCTCTACTCTCCTGGCTTGGGCCACTGTCTCCTCTCACCTAGGTTACTGCCTCCCTACTGGTCTCCCTATACCAGGCTTGTCCCCACGTCCCACATCCATTCTTCACCTATCAGCCAGAATGAGTTTTTAAAAATGCAGATATGATGGTGTCAGTCTTCAGCTTAGATCTGTACAATCACCCTCCTTACCCCTGGAAGGAATCCCACACTCCATGAGCTGCCCCTCCCCTCCAGACACATCTCAAGGCTATCTCCCCACTTCAAAAGACATCCTACAAAAGTTTCTCAGTCCCTCCATCACCATGCTGTTTCCAGCCTCTGGGCCTTTGCACCTGCTGTGAGGGTGATTTGACACCCTCTTCTTCCTTCTCTAATGCTGTCACCAGGCAGGTCTTAGCTCTTGGGGGTCTCCATGGGCAGGCTAAAGTGTCCCTGCCTTGTCTTGGTCTGGCTCCTGGGCTTTCTGTCCTACTCTCCTCCCCTTTGCCGTATTTGCAAGTTCACTGTCCCCACGACTATGTGCCCTGTTAGGATAAGAACTTGTGTGGCACTTTCAAAGCTTCATCTCAAAGAAGGAGATAAGCAGCTCTGACATTTGACAGTCTCCTGGTCCATCTGCTTGGCCTGAGGCTGCTAGGAGCTGGAGTGGCACTGCACAGTCTAGAGTTCTCCTAGTGAATATGGGCAATTTGGGGGAATATCAGCTTCAGACCAGGCCATCTGTGACCATCATGGATCCAGGGGTTACTCTGTAATTAGTTTGAATACAGACAAAACTTGAACACTGCCCAGCCACAAAAGTGACCAAATCTGTCTTTCTCCTGGCTCACTGGAGTGACTGCTGCTTCTGTACCAATCACAGCTGTCACCTCACTCTCATCTGCCCTCTCTATAGATAAAATTTATTAAGAGATACAACTGTAGGATCACTCCTTCCTGACAGCATCCAATCCAGAGCAAAACCCTGCTCCTTAAGCCAACCTGTAACCAATTGCTGTCGAGTTGATCCTGACTCATGGCGACCCCATGTGTGTCAGAGTAGAACTGTGCTTCACAGGGTTTTCAATGGCTGATTTTTTGAAAGTAGATGGCCAGGCCTTTCTTCTGAGGTGCCTCTGGGTGAACTCCAATGTCAAGTTTTTGAATTAGCAGTCAGGCAGAATAATCATTTGCACTGCCCAGAACTCCCTGCTCCTTAAGCTTTCCCCAAAATCACCTTTCACAAGCCCAAATACTCTAACAAGTCCTTTCTGACACCCTCTCTCTGAGATGCCCATGATTCCGCAGGGTGTGCATTCTCCCTCACTGCAGGAAGCATAAACCCAACTTGTTCACACACAGGTGTGCTCTTGGGGGTCTTTAGCTGCAGGCCATTTGTACCCCGGCCTCCATAATGCCTGGACCAGGATGTGCAAGTCTTTGCTGAATAAACAAATTGACCCAGTGGAGTAAAAACTCTGTTAATACTCCAACCAGGAAGCTCTGGGTGTTACTGTCAGGATGCACTGTAGCCTGACCCCTGTCATCTCCCATCCTGTCCTGGTCAGCCACAGAGCAGCCAGGCCTCAGGAAGAAATCACTGATGGAGGTTAAATATGTTCAACAAATTCTAAGTAAAGGTTCACACTCCTTTGTTGTGAAGAGGCTTGCTACTCAAAGCGAGGTCCGTGGACCAGAAACATCAGCATCACAGAGGATATTGCTTGAAATGCAGCACTTCAAGCTTCAGCTCAAACCTGATGAATCAAGTCTGCCTTTTAACAATGTTCCCCAGGTGACTTAGACGTGCATTCAAGTTTGAAGGGAACCTGTGCTGTGGAGAACATTTCTGTTTCCAGGAAGCTGGTAGAAAAGGGAAACTCTCCCAGGCTCATCATCCACACCCTGCCCTGCCCCCGGCCCACACTCACCTGTGAGGCCCACTGCAGACACGGGGCCCACACTCCGCCCCGCGTGGAGGCCGTACAAGTGCATCTTGTACTTGTGCCCTGGTTCTAGGCCCTGCACAATGACCTTGCGTTCCTTGCCTCCGACACGCACTGCCTGGGGCTGCCCATCCCTGTCCTTGTACTGTAGAGTGAAGGTGTCAAAGCGGCCCTGGGGGACGGTCCAGGAGAGGCTCAGCGAGTTTGTAGTGGAGCCTGTCACTGTCAGTTGCCCCAGGAGCGGCTCCTTGGGGGGCTCTGGGGCCTCGGTGATGGGTTCTGTGGGGGTGGGGGTCTCTTCCATGACCTTATGAGGGACTGAGAGGAGAGAGATGGAGAAACCAGGCTTAATGGGTGACTTTCTCTGTTGGTGACATCAATCAAACACAGCCCACAAATCTCCTCCGTCAACCATAGGCTTAGAGGGCTCTGGGGCCTTTGTATTAGCCATTAGGAGTGGCCAAGGCTCTGAGACAGGCCCCATCGCCATTCACAAACTGCTGGCGAGACTGCACTGTTACAAACCTTCAGAAAGCAATTTGGACACATGTGTCAGGAGCCAAAATAATTCTCATTTCCTTTGACCCAATAATCCCATTTCTGGGCACCTATCCTAAAACAATTATTAAAAAGAAGGAAAAAGTTATAGCATGGAAGAGTTCATTAAGGGATTATTCATGACAGCAAAACATGTCAGGAACCCAAATGACCTGTGAAGATGATTAATTCGGGTATGGCACATTCTCTGTGAAGCATCAAATAACCATTATGATGATGATTAATGCAGCTTGTGTAGTCACAGGGGAAACATTTAGGATGTAACTAGTGCATGCAGAAGTAAGACCAAGAATTACATAAACATGCTGAAGGCAAGTTTAAAACATGTGCTGCATGGAAAACACAGAATGGGAGTATGAGTTATGCACATCATTACTGGTGACGGGTGTTGCTTCAGGAGGGAATGATGAAAGGTTTTCTTTTTTCCTATGTTTCAAAGTTTCCATAATGTTGCTTTCTTTTCACAACTAAAAAAAAAAAAATGTGGGCTTAAAAAAATTCCTGATGAGAAAAAATTAATAATGGGGTAGAGGGCAGGGAGTGGGGTATGGTACAGATGGAACAGGAAGAACAGGGGATGTTGGTTTGTTATTCTACTCTCTTTGTATGAAGGTCCCTTAATAGTGCAAACAGTTTGTGCTTGACTACTAACCTAAAGGTTGGTGGTTTGAACTCACCCATCAGCACATCAGTCTACTTCCATAAAGATTACCTGTTGCCATAGAGTCAATTCCAACTTATGGTGAACCCATATGTTACAGAGAACTGTTCCATAAGGTCATCTTAGTTATAATCTGTATAGAAGCACACTGCCAGGCCTTTCTTCCACGGCGCTGCTAGGTGGGTTCAAACTGCCAACCTTTAGGTTAGTAGTTGAGAGCAAACTGTTTGCACCACCCAGGGCCTTCCATAAAGATTACAGTCACGACAACCCTATGGAGCACAGTTCTATTCTGTAACACATGGAATTGTCATGAGTTGGAATCAACTCAAGGGCAATGGGCTTTTTGTTTTGGTTTGGTTTGGTTTACTTTGTACATGCTTGCAATTCATCATGATAGCAAGGCAAAAACAAAACAAAAATTGAACAATGGATGAGAATTAACAGCATATTCCCAGGGTGTGAATTCTTTTAATGTTCATTTTCTAATGACCCCCCCATCTTTCCCCTCCTCTCATCACAGACACTCTCTGAGCATATATATAGAAATGAAGCTCCCTGATGTCTATCACCCTTTGGTTATAACAAAGAATGCTGTGACTGAGATAGAAAATGGTTTCTTCCATCTGACTTATCTTCAGGAGATGAACGCATGACTCTCAATGTTGCTCAATTGGTGTCAACAAAAAAAAAAAACCTATTATTGCCTATGAATCTCATGGCAATGCCATGTGTTTCAGAGTAGAACTGTGCTCCACAGGATTTTCAATGGCTATGATCTTTTGGAAGCAGACTGCCAGGCTTTTCTTCCATGGCACTGCTGGGTGGATTTGAACTGCCAACCTTTAGGTTAGCAGTCAAGCATAAACGGTTTGCACCATCCAGGGACCTTCAACTGGTATCATAGGGGCAGCTATTTGTCCTCCAAACTAATGATTCTCAGAGGGAATGGCTTCTTTAACATCCATAGAAACTCTCATGAGATTCTTATATCTTAATAGATGTAAGAATCTGGCTGAGAATGGCTTAGGAAAGGCAGGCCTGATTGACTGTGCTGTTGGAATTTAATTTGCCTTGTGATTCCCCCCTGCCACCCCACACACACACCAATTTCTTATGGAACAGAAATTTTAACTTTCCCATAATTAGAAATGAAATAAACTGCAAGGTGGGGGGTGGCCGGGGGGGACGAAGGAGTAGAAGGGAGGAGAAGACATTCTATTTTTCTCTTTTCCCTGATTATAAAAGAAATGCTTGCCATTTAAGAAAGTCTGGACAACAGAGAATAGAACACAACAGAAAATACAAAGTGTTTGAACACCCTCTTCTGTCCCACAGACCAGGTCTCTCAGAGATGCATTTCCTTCCAGCCTTCTTGCCATGCATGTTATGTTCAAGTGCTCGTGATTAGCATCCTTACAAAAAGTGTGCACTCTCTTTTCCATGTAACATTATAAAGCAATTGTCTTATATTAAAACATTTCCAAGGTGGCATATTAGTTCATTTTATAGATGTTGCCTAAATTATTATTTAATCATTCCATTGTGGTTGGATGTTGGGCTGTTTTCTGTCTTTTTTTGTGTGTGGTTGTAACAAAGAATGCTGTGATTAAGATGGAAAGAAAGGAAAATTCCAGTAAGTCAGTCTCGGCCTGTGCCTGGCACATTTCACCCTCAGAGGTGGCCTGACCATCAGAGGGAGGCCACACCAGAGACTACAATGAGGATGCAGAGTGACAAAGGCCAAATCACTAGGCATGAGCCACGGCGGCCATGGAGGGAGGGATGAGAGGGGAGCCAAGGCCCGGACACTCAGGGTGAAGGAGCAGAACGGTTAAGCTGTTATCCACCAGGGAAAGGGGTTCTCCCACAGTCCCTTGCCCCGGCCCCCACTCACCGGTGACGCCCACTGTGGACACGGGGCCCACGCGCCGCCCCATGTAGAGCCCATACAGGTGCATCTTGTACTTGCGCCCGGGCTCCAGGCCCTGCACGGTGACCTCACGCTCCTCGCCCCGGACACGCACCACCTGGGGCCGCCCGTCCCTGTCCTTATACTGCACGGTGAAGGCATCAAAGTGGCCCTGGGGGATGGTCCAGGAGAGGCTCAGCGAGTCTGTGCTGGATCCTGTCACCATCAGCTCACCCAGGAGTGGCTCCTCGGGGGACTCCGGGGCCTCTGTGGAGGCCTCTGTGGGGATGGGGGTCTCTTCCTCTGGAGCTGAGAAGAGAGACACAGAGAAGATGAGGAGGGGCCCTGTGAGATGTCCTCGGGGACAACGATAGCGATGTCGTGGCCACAACTGGATCCTGAGATTGGTTCAGAGAAGCCCATTCTTGGGCTGGGTGGTCCTGCTGGGTCAACACCTCACAATCACGCCCAGAGCCCCAGGTCAGGTGGGGGGAACAGGTGGCAGTCATCAGCATGACTCACAGTTACCCTTCTCTGCCCAGGAGGAACAGTCAGACCTTGGGGAGCAGCAGGGAAAAGGCACAAAGGTACCATGGCCACCATCACCAGAGAGAGGGTGACCCTCCCGCTAGGTCCTCTCCCCAGAGCCTCCACTCTCCACTCACCAGTCATCCAGATGACAGAGATGGGGCCCACACGCTGGCCGCCGTGGAGGCCGTACAGGTTCATCTTGTACTTGTGGTCCGGCTCCAGGCCTGAGATGGTGACCGCATCCTCGTGCCCTGGCACCCGCACCACCTCGGGCTGCCCATCCCTGTTCCTGTACTGGACCAGGAAGTGGTCAAAGTGGCCCTCAGGGACTATCCAGGACAGGTGCAGGGAGTCGGGGGTGGCATCAGTCACAGTCAGCTCCCCCAGGCGTGGCCTGATGGGTGGCTCCGGGGTCTCAGTGGATGGGACTGTCGGCGCTGGGGTCATTTCCTCTTCCTTTCCTGGGGATGGATTGGGAGATAAAGAGGATGAGTGGACGTGTTCATGGGGGGCCCTCTGGTCAGGGGTCCTGGGACTTCTCCCAGACACACCAAGATCCCGCACCCCATATGGCATGCCTCAAGATGAAGCATCTTTTCCTCAGTTTGAATGTTCAGTTACCAGAGGTCAGAGCACACACTTGCGGGAGTCCTGCACAGTGGGGCCGAGACCCGGTGACAGGTATGCACTAAACCCCTGGGAAAGCGGATCCATTAGTGGGATAGAAGGAATGCTGTATCACAGCACCAAATACAACAGAAAAGTCACATCAGGAGATACATCTACTCTGGGGTCGAGAATCCCACTTCGAGCGTTTTCCTTTAATACCCCTTTTGTTTCCAAGGTGTTATGGATTGAATTGTGTTCCCAAAAAAAAATGTGTTTATAAATCCTAACTCCTGTACCTGTGGATGTAATCCCATTTGGGAATAGGGGTTTCTTTGTTATGTTAATGGGACCATAACAGTGTGTGGTGTGTCTTCAATGAATCACTTGTGAGATAAAAAAGAGCAGATTAGGCACAGAAGAAAGTAGATAGGGGAAGCTGACACTATCTGAAGACAACAGAGGTAGACCAGCCTACAAGCCCAAGGGTGGCTGGCTAGAGAAGTCAAGACAAGGGTTTTCTCCCAGAGCCAACAGAGAGAGATCTTCACCTAGAGCTGGTCCCCTGAATTCTGACTTCTGGCCTTCTAACTGTGAGAAAGAGCCTCTAAACCGTGATTAAGAGCTCGGCTGCTAACCAAAAGGTCAGCAGTTTGAATCGACCAGGTGCTTCTTGGAAACTCTGTGGGGCAGTTCTACTCTGTCCTGTAGGCTCACTGAGTCGGAATCCACTCGACAGCAATGGGTTTGGTTGCTTTTTTTTTAACTGTGAGAAAATAAATTTCTATCCTTTAAAGCCACTGAAGTGATTTCTGTTACAGTAGACAAACTTTTCTAAGCATTTACGGAAGCTAATTTGGATTTCACAGCAGAGGGCAGAAACAAGATCACAGTGGGGTTACCTTTGTACCTGAGTCGTTGTTGGGTCTTGGATTCCTTATCTCTTGCTAAATGACGGCAGAGCTGTCCACCATGGTGCCCCCGTGAGGCTGGCCCTACTGCCATGTGTGAAATCACTTGATTTGTTTTCACTGATTTCTTTCATCCTTTCTGTTCTGTGTAAGGTTTTATTCTGCCTTAATAGTTGAATTACAAAACCACCACGTTTCATACATCTGTTCTGTTCGAGAACTGGGTCTGAAGCTTCTAGGGGGTAATAGCTACAAAACAGCTTAATGAAAACAGTCAACAGTTGTGTTAATTAACGAAGGGAAAACGCCTTGTTAAGATGTGCGTATAACTAACGTTAACCACGGAAGGGGTGGTATGCATGTTAACAGAATTCAGGGTTGTTTTAGCATCAGTCTGGGGGCTCGAGGAACACAGACAATGTTTCCCACTGAAATCAGTGACAATTATGAGAGTTCGCTCTAATTGGTTTTCAGGGACAAATTACCTCTCTCAGGAGGGGAAGCCTGTAGTTACTATTCACTGTGTTGTGAGTCGAGCCATACTCATGCCCACCCTGCAAGACAGGTGTGGTTATTCCTTCTTCATGGATGAGGAAAGGAAGGCACAAAGAGGTTGACTGACTCTTTTGAGGTTACACAGCTTGAATGGGCGGAGGCTAGGTCGGCCTGAGCCTGTGTTATTTCCCTATCTTGGAGGGAATTACCAGCCTGGAGGCCTCAATCCCCAGCGGCCTCCCCGAGAAGAGCCTAGAACTTCTCCAGTATTCACTCTCCTCACACCCCTGACCATACCTGACTGAGGCTTCAGTGGACAGGAGGTTGAGTCAGAGGTTTGGTAGGTTCTCGGAGCCCTGCCTCTTCAAGGAACCCAAAAGCCTACATGTGAAGGGTAAGAGGGCTGGGTGACACCAAAGGCTTGGAGAGAAGACATGAGTAGACTCACTCCCAGGAGCTCCAGAGGCTTGGTCTTGGGGAAAGTGGGACAAAGATACCTGAACACCAACAATAAAAGGGAAACCCAGTCCAGCTTGGGGAGGGCCCTACTTCACACTCACCAGTCACCCCGATGACGGAGACGGGCCCCACACGCTGGCCACCATGGAGACCATACAGGTTCATCTTGTACTTGTGGTCTGGCTCCAGGCCTGAGATGGTGACCTCGTTCTTGTGCCCTGGCACCCGCACTGCCTTGGGCTGCCCATCCCCATTCCTGTACTGGACCAGGAAGTGGTCAAAGTGGCCCTCGGGGACTGTCCAGGACAGGTGCAGGGAGTCGGGGGTGGCATCAGTCACAGTCAGCTCCCCAAGGCGTGGCTTCGGAAAGCTCAGGGTGGCGGTGGGAGGTGGGGCTGCAGGAGTTGAGGGCTCCTCTATAGGGGCTAGGAAGGGATGCAAACAGAGTCTTTGTTGTTGCTGTTGAAGTCCTAGCTCCTCTTAAGATCCATTTCTGATTATGATCATCGAAGTCTTTGTGTGGCACCACACTGAACTCCTTGCCATCCCTCAAATGTGCTAGGCTGCCTCCAGACCCAGAGCCTTTGCACTGACTGTTCCCTTCACCTGAATGTTCTCTCCCTAGATGTGCATGGCTCCTGTTCATACTTCCTTTAAGTCTTTGCTCAAATGTCACCTTCTCCTTGATGCTTTCTCTATTTAAACTTCCAGTTCCCCACCTGTAATGTCTCCTCCTTAACTGGACTTGATTCCAGCAACGAATGGCCTAACAATGATTATGAGACAAGCAGGAGACTACAGCACTGCTTAGATACTTGATGATATTTAAGGAATGAGCATTCATTTTTAAAGGTGTGGTAATTATATTGTAGTTATTTTTAAAGAGTCCCCTCGCCTTTTTTTTTCTTTTTCTGATGAAAGTACAGGGTGTCGCGGATTAGTTTTAAAATATTCCAGTGGTATATCCATACAATGGAATACTACTTCACCACAAAAAGGAACAAAATACTGATACATGCTACAACATGGATGAACCTCAAAAACATTAGGCTCTGTGAAAGAAGCTCGACAGCAAAGAACACATATTATATGATTCCATCTATGGGAAATGTCCAGAATAGGCAAATTTATAGAGACAGAAAGTAGATTAGTGGTTGTCTAGGGCTGGGGTGGGAATGGGGATGGACATGAGGTTTCTTTCTGAGGTGATGGTTTTAAAAAGTTCTAAAATTAAATTGTGATGGTCACACAACTCTGTAAATATATTAAAAATCAAGGAATCATATACTTAAAACAGGTATTTTATGGTGTGTAAATTATACCTTAATACAGCTGTTAATAAAAAAAATTCTAGTGGGGAAGGGTGAGAAGTAGGTGGGGTATACATGAGACAGACTAGCCAGGAGTTGACAACTGGTTGAAGCAGCGTGACAGGTACATAGGATTCATTACACTATTCTTTCTCTTTGTTTATATTTTTGACATTTGTATAAAATGTGTTGAATGAATTCATACTCATAGCATTTATCCCAGTGCCACAAAAGGAGTTCTCTTGAGTGTCCATGCAGAGCAGAGAGCCACAGACTGGACAGTGAACTACCAGCCTTGGAGGCCTCATCCCCAGTGGTCTCTCCCAGACAGCGCTGGCACTTCTCTGGGATTTGCTCTCCCTTCCCCAGATCACACCTGCCTGAGGTGTTGGTGGACAGGGTGTTGGGTTTGGAGGCTTCAGGGCCCTGGTCTCCACGGAGGAGATTTTGGAGGCTCCACGAATGAGACCTTTCCAGAGACCCAACCCAGGGGCACTTTACCCTTCACTCACCTGTCAGACCCACGGCGGACACGGGGCCCACGCGCCGCCCTGCGTGGAGCCCGTACAGGTGCATCTTGTACTTGCGCCCAGGCTCCAGGCCCTGCACGATCACCTTGAGTTCCTCGCCCCTGACACGCACCACCTGGGGCCGCCCGTCCCTGTCCTTGTACTGCACGGTGAAGGCGTCGAAGCGGCCCTGGGGGATGGTCCAGGAGAGGCTCAGCGAGTCCGAGGTGGATCCTGTCACTGTCAGATCCCCCAGAAGCGGGTCCTTGGGGGACTCCGGGGCCTCGGTGGAGGGCTCTGTGGGGGTCAGGGTCTCCTCCACCTCTGTGGAGGTGGGGGTCTCTTCCTCTGGAGCTGAGAAGGGAGATACAGAGAGTGTGAGGAGGGGCCCTGTGAGATTTCCTTGGGTCCTCGGGGACAAGGATAGAGAAACTGCGGCCACGACAGGGACCTGAGGTCACTTCAGAGAAGCCCTTCTTAGACTGGGTGGTCCTGCTGGGCCAGCATCTCACAAATGTGCCCAGAGCCCCAGGCCAGGTGAGGGGAGCAGGTGGCAGCCACCAGCATAGCTCATGGC